>NC_052309.1:72558405-72670905 GCF_016432855.1 Salvelinus namaycush | reverse complement strand
TACCTAATGCATGAAAAAAGTCACAACCCAGCTGATGGAAACATGAAATGCTGGTACAAATGTATAGATGTCTGTTTGTTTCGACATGGTGGGATTTTTTTGTGTCGGTAAAATTAAATATGCGTGAAATGGCGGTGGAAATGCCTTTATGCGCAAATATTGATATAATAACCATCATATCGAAGTAAACTTGGAGTAACGCAATGTCACGCCCTGACCTTAGAGAGCCTTTTTATTTCTCTATTTGGTTAGGTCAGGGTGTGATTAGGGTGGGCATTCTAGGTTTTCTGTTTCTATGTTGGTGTGTTTGATTCCCAATCGGAGGCAGCTGTCTATCGTTGTCTCTGATTGGGAATCAGATATAAGTTGTCAGTTTCCTTTTGGGTATTGTGGGATCTTGTCTTTGTTTGTTGCTTTTTGCACGACTAGCTTTACGTTCGGTTTGTGTTCATAGTTTTTTCCCGGTGTTCCGTTTTTTAAATAAAGAGAGAATGTACGCCTACCACGCTGCACCTTGGTCCTGTCATTTATCATCCGACTACGAGCGTAACACGCAATGTGTTGTGTGATACTCTCGCTACGACTCGGAAAAGCATGTAGTTCATTAGGCTACAGATGAAATACTTCACAAGGTGGTGAGCTTGATGCTCCTTTCCAATAAATATTGAGGGTCTTATTCTGGTGACATGATGATCGATGCTTGGCTGCCATTTGATAAATACAAATAATATTGCTCTTATCCATAATAATCTCATAATGTAATATAGGTAGCCTACCCACACTGTATTGGCTGGCTGTTGACTTGGGCGCATGTGCCAAGACCAGAGTGGGCACATTTGCTATATAATGCAATCGTTTTTGTGACAAAATCATCAGTAGAGTTGAAAATGCGATGGAAACCCATTTAACTTGTATTTTTTATTTGGTACATGGGAATTTAACAACAAAAGTAATTGTTATGTACACTACGTCATCACACACAGCCTTTAATCCGCAAAAAGTCAGTTTGATGGAAACATCTCTGGTGGGAAAATGCACATATTGTTTTATGCAGATTTTAGAATATTCACATTAAAATCTGACACAAATTGGATGAAAACCTAGCTACTGTATTAGATTTTCATTAAAATGTGCAAAAAATAGCTTTTTAGCAAAACTTTATTTCTCAAGCAGAAATGTATCTAGGACTGTATGGGAGTGGTCTGAGTGGAAAGGGGAAACTGAAAAGTAACTGTTATTGACAGAGAGGTTTGGAGCTTATTGGTCTAGTAACTAATTTACCGCATGGTGATATCACCATGGATAGCCAAAACTCTGCCCATGTACAGTAAACCTTGGGATTAGAAGGTCCTGTGTAGATTTGTATTTTCAATCAGCATCTATCAGGAAATAACACTGATCAAATATTTTCACACTTCTATAGTGTTAGTTTCATCAGCTGTTGTACAATATGATATAAAACACAGGAAAAACTGCATTTTGTCTGCCCTGGGCCTTTAATCACCTATAAGGCAGATTCATTACAGAATAAATCCTATACAATAACCACATGTTATTAATAATGAATGTAGTCATTAATACATGAAGAAAACTGGGTCTATATACAGTAAGCTCAGGGGCCAATGTGATCATAGCAGCTGTTCTTCCTTCTTCCCCACAGAGTAGATCTAGAGGCATTCTCGCCTTTGAAAGCATGCCAATTTTCAGTGTGTTGGAGTTTCTCATAGCCAGGCAGTATCCACCACGCGCTAAATTTGGGCCAAATCCTGCTGACAAAAGAAAGTTTTGACTCATGTCTGTCCCCCACAACACTCTTAACACCTCACTTTCCACATGGGTCCCAATCACTCCACTGTGGCAGTCACCAAGATGAGACAAGAATTGATATTCTCACAAAGGAGGTCTGCTCTAAACTGACCGACAGGTTAACACACTAAAGGCTAGTTTACGGTCCGCAGGTTGACCGTGGCTCAACCGACCTGAGTCCCAGCCTAATCTCGTGGCTCTTTGAACCTCTGGGGTTTATAATGATCAGCTAGTATAACATTGAAAAGAGGACATCTCAACAACTCAGAGCCAACTATGTTGTATCACAACTGGCTATTTATACCACAAGAAGAGGGCAGAACAGTATCCCCTGACATGGGCTTATTACTCATCCACAGAGAGAAATTCGGATCTCATTCATAGCCACAAAGCTCTTCTCTAACATAACACTGGTGGGCACAGATCTGGAGGTTAATGGGTTATTTAATGGGTTATTTAATGAGTTATTTAATGAGTTATTTAATGGTTTAAACTCATTTCCACCAGTAATACGAGTGCCAGGCCCATTACAGGCTTCATCCAATTTTTATATTTTTTCCCCAGAAATCGTTTTCCTGGCTTTAGGGAGATAGCCATTCCTGATCTAATGCCAATCATCCCTTATGCCCAATAAATAGATGAAATATGTCATATTGTCACGCCCTGACCTTAGAGATCCTTATTATTCTCTATGTTTGGTTAGGTCAGGGTGTGACTCGGGTGGGAAAGTCTATGTTTTCTATTTCTTTGTTTCTGGCCGAGTGTGGTTCCCAATCAGAGGCAGCTGTCTATCGTTGTCTCTGATTGGGGATCATATATAAGTTGTCATTTTCCTTTTGGGTTTTGTGGGATCTTGTTTTCTGTTTAGTGGGATCTTGTTTTCTGTTTAGTGTCTGTGCATGACAGAACTGTTCGCGTTTGTTTTTGTCGTTGTTATTTTGTTTTGGTGTCATCAATAAAAAGACGATGTACGCCTACCACACGCCTACCACACGCGCCTTGGTCCACTGTTCCTTCCACAAACGAGAGCCGTTACACATATGTGGATTAAAGTTGGCATAATTTTGCTCTTCTCTGAGAAACAAAAAGATATTTAGTAACTGGCTACATCTACTCGGAGTAAACCAACCTGGACAGTTGCCCTAAAGCGCTAGCCATTTCATGAACCATGAGGCATTGCAGTCCCTTTCACCCACTGGGAAGACATAACCACTGTGCTGTATGTAAGTGAGGTTTGTTTGCACTTCTGAGACACTTTAGTGGTTCTCTCATCTCTCATCCCATTCTATATTGTGCTACTCAGTAAACAGACTAGCGTCACCCTCCTCTCGCTGTGTCGTGATGGCTTGACTGTCTGTGACTCACCCACAGAGAGCATGCTCCTCTGCCTGCCTGCTCGCTAGCGTGATGCTGAGAGGAGAGGCACGACAGGCTCATGTTAGGGCAGCAGAGGCTGCCTCTTGCACGGCCCTCTGGGTACAGTCATGGCATTGTTACCGGGCAGATCCTCCAGCCTGTAGCACGCTCTGTGAGAGACTGGCTTGTGAGTGGGTGAGCCAGAAAAGCGGCCTATGACTTGTAGTGATATGACAGATCAGGAACAGGCAGACGCACCATGGGAAAAGTCTGTTGTGGTTCTGGGACCTACTTTTGTGACAGTGGAAAGGATGGGACAGGTTGTGGGATGGGGATGGCGGTGCATGTGTGAGTGTGTGGTGTGTATGTGCGTATGTCTACATAAATCCTTGATGCAAACGGTGCATGGCAAACAATGCCCACATCCTCACTCTAGATGTTGGATAAACAAATTCTTAGGCATGGGGATAGTATCACAGATGATAGAGTGAAGATTACTGTGTGAGGATTACTGTATGCACTTAATGTGATATGTTTGCCCAGAGCGTGACATGTGGCTCAATGTCTGAGCATGTTTACATGTCTCCGTTCCAAGGGCCATTAAGGTCCATTACAGCTTCACAGTTGAGACCACTGCTTGCTTTACCCGTGAGTGGTACTATGTATGCGTCAAACAATACAAAACCCTATGTTCTGTCTAATCTACTTTGATCCACACACAAGCACGCACACACACCTCATAAACATATATTCACTACAATTGGCACAAGAACAGACAGAACAAGAACGTACAGCACTCCTCGCATGCACATACTACCTGTAGCCTATGTACACAAACATACTACCTGTAGCCTATGTACACAAACATACTACCTGTAGCCTATGTACACAAACCAACAGCGATATTGTCTATGCACTTGATATGACGACGAGAAAAATATGTGTTATAGGAACTGTACTCAGGACTTCATGTGGTTTTCGGACACATGTACAGTATAAACACACATGTATGAACAAATCATGTGAGAAATGTCATATAAATTACAAAAAGTTAACTTGAGTTAACTTGAACATGTGAACTCTGAATTTAGTACATGTGAAAATATGGTTTCAAATGTGAAATTTAAGCTCAATGTGAGAACAGCCACATGTGAAACTCAAAATGTCACTTTTTTGTTGTTGTAACGGCCCAGTTGTCTACGTGTCAGTCTGTTTGTACAGTAGATAAGTGTTATAGTGACTGTACAGAGGACTTCAGGGCCCCAGTTGTCTACGTGTCAGTCTGTTGTTCAGCAGATGACCTGTGTGGCTCTGCCAAGGTCTATTCCTGTGGAACAGACTCTGTCTTGGCTGGGCTCCCTCTGAGCTCACTGCTTCAAGAAGAGACCCATTGTTTTGCTTTCAGACTACAGATAGGGTTTCCTCCACCTGCAGTCAAGAAGAGATTTGAACGGCCTTGTCCAATCTCTGTCTACTGTCTAAAGACAGACTCATTCATTATTTTTCTTTCTCTTCTTTTTTCTGTTTGGGTTCACAATAACTCTATTAAACCTAGAACAACTGTGAAATCCAGGGAATAATGTTGTGTGCGTGTGTGTCCTTGTGTTGTAGTGTGTGTGTGATTGTGTGTGTGTGTGTGTGTGTGTTTACACATATACAGTACCAGTCAAAAGTTTGTACACACCTACTCATTCAAGGGTTTTCTTTATTTTTACTATTTTCTACATTGTAGAATAATAGTGAAGACATCAAAACTATAAAATAACACATATGGAATCATGTAGTAACCAAAAAAGTGTTAAACAAATCAAAATATATTTTATATTGGAGATTCTTCTAAGTAGCCACCCTTTACCTTGATGACAGCTTTGCACACTCTTGGCATTCTCTCAACCAGCTTCATGAGGTAATCACCTGGAATGATTTCAATTAACAGGTGTGTGTAACGTCTGCTTCCAACTCACACTCTCAAACACGTAGATCCCCTGAACGCAGCTCACTTTCCAGCCCAGTTTCCAGCTCACACTCTCAAACACATAGATCCCCTGAACGCAGCTCACTCTCCAGATCCCAATCACCTGAATTCTGATCACCTGTTCATACACTATTTAGTTCAGTTCTTTGCACCCCATCAATATGAGGTATTGTTTGTTTTGTTACACGTTCTAGCCGGAGCGCTGTTCATTGCCGTATTAGTCTTCCCGTGTATCATAGTTTTTGGCCATCCTCACTAACAACGGCTTTTTGCCTATTCCCTGCCTGTACTTTTGCCTATCAGATTTCCTGTCGTCAACCGCTTGCCTGATCTCCCGGACTACATTATTAGCCTTTTCCCTGCCTGTACTGTTACCTTTTTGGAGTCCCTGTGTAAGACCTTCTTCCTGTCCCTGGACCCAGCTACCTGCCTCTTCCTGTGTTCCTTTGCTAATAAACTCCTGCTGCACCCTGCGCTTGAAACCAGCACTCTGTCTCCCATCGTATTCATTACAGTGTGCCTTCTTAAAGTTCATTTGTGGAATTTCTTTCCTTCTTAATGCTTTTGAGCCAATCAGTTGTGTTGTGACAAGGTAGGGGTGGTAAACAAAAGATAGCCCTATTTGGTAAAAGACCAAGTCCATATTATGTCAAGAACAGATAAGCAAAGAGAAACGACAGTCCATCATTACTTTAAGACATGAAGGTCAGTCAATCCGGAAAATTTCAAGAACTTTGAAAGTTTCTTCAAGTGCAGTCGCAAAAACCATCAAGCGATATGATGAAACTGGATCTCATGAGGACTGCCACAGAAAAGGAAGACCCAGAGTTACCTTTGCTGCAGAGGATACGTTCATTAGAGTTAACAACCTCAGAAATTGCAGCCCAAATAAATGCTTCACGGAGTTCAAGTAACAGACACATCTCAACATCAACTGTTTAGAGGAGGCTGCGTGAATCAGGCCTTCATGGTCGAATTGCTGCAACGAAACCACTACTAAAGGACACCAACAAGAAGAAGAGACTTGCTTGGGCCAAGAAACACGAGCAATGGACATTAGACCGGTGGAAATCAGTTTTTTGGTCTGATGAGTCCAATATTTGAGATTTTTGGTTGCAACCGCCGTGTCTTTGTGAGACGCAAAGTAGGTGCATGGATTATCTCTGCATGTGTGGTTCCCACCTTGACGCATGGAGGAGGTATGCTGGTGTGGGGGTGCTTTGCTGGTGACACTGTCAGTGATTTATTTAGAATTTAAGGCACACTTAACCAGCATGGCTACCACAGCATTCTGCAGCGATACGCCATCGCATCTGGTTTGCGCTTTGTGGGACTATCATTTGTTTTTCAACAGGACAATGATCCAACACACCTCCAGGCTGTGTAAGGGCTATTTGACCAAGAAGGCGAGTGATGGAGTGCTGCATCAGATGACCTGGCCTCCAGAATCACTCGACCTCAACCCAATTGAGATGGTTTGGGGTGAGTTGGACCGCAGAGTGAAGGAAAAGCAGCCAACAAGTGCTCAGCATATGTGGGAACTCCTTCAAGACTGTTGGAAAAGCATTCCAGGTGAAGCTGGTTGAGAGAATGCCAGGCGTGTGCAAAGCTGTCATCAAGGTCAAAGGGTGGCTACTTTGAAGAATCTAAAATCTAAAATATATTTCGATTTGTTTAACACTTTTTGATTCCATATGTGTTATTTCATAGTTTTGATGTCTTCACTATTATCCTACAATGTAGAACATAGTAAATATAATGAAAAACCCTTGAATGAGTAGGTGTGTCCAAACTTATGACTGGTACTGTACATGCTAACATATGCAGGAAAGGGTGGACAGTGGGCAGTGTGGGTGTGTGTGTAAGTTAGTGGAGGCAGTCACAATGTTACTAGAAAAAACAGGTGCCAACTGCTCAGCTTGAGGTTGGGTTTCTGAGATGAGATGGTGGAGTCTGGGGCATGTACTGTAGCAATAAAGCTAAACTGCAGACAATGTCTCTCCACCCCCAATATCCAACCCCCAACCATTAATATTTAATGGAGCTTGACAAATAATTGTCCCATCTGTTACAGTAAGTGCTGCCTCAGCCGCCGACAATAAAAATAATGATACTGCTGTAGCCCGCAGCCCATAACAGCCAAGTTGATAATTCAATAGGCTTCACTTGGCTTCGGTTGCTGTTGCTGTCTGTACAACGGCTGACTGGAGAGAGGGAGGAGGACAGTAGTAAAGTGGTATAGACTTGTCTCATGCTAGCACTTTCAAAACAGAATGCCACATGAGCTAATGGCTGCAACCTTGACACAGTTTCCCATCCCACACACACATCCACCCACACACAAGAAGAGCCTCTACTCCAGCAAGCAACAATGTGAATTGTTTGTTAAGCATAGAAAGACACAAACATAAATTCTTCTGGAGACACAAATCTTGCGGCCGGAGGAGGAGTAGCTTGTCAGTGTCTCTGTCTCAGCATTAAGCTTCTATATGAAAGGATAACTGACAATTTTACCAAAACATTTATATCAGAGAGATTAGTAGACATCAAAATACTGTATACAAACAGCAAGTGGAACTCTCCCTTACAAAAAAATCTCGTGAAAAGAGCATGTGAAAAAACTAGAACAAATCACATGGGAAAAATAGACAAAATTGAGACATGACACTTGGTCTTCGGACACATGTGAAGTTTCACATGACTCAGACACGTGGTTTTCCAACATTTCACAATTTCACATGTGTTTTTGTCACTGCTAGGATTAGAACCAGGGTCTTCTACAGGACAAGCCAACACCTTGACCATTAGACCAAGATTTTCACATGTGGAGTTTTCTTACACGTGAAACTGCAAATGCAATTCCACATGTGAACATGAGCTTCTCAAGGGAGAAAGTCTTTAACATGTGAAACCGCAAATTTCACATGTTTATTTTAATTTTATTTCACCTTTATATAACCAGGTAGGCCATTTGAGAACAAGTTCTCATTTACAACTGCGACCTGGCCAAGATAAAGCAAAGCAGTTCGACAAAAACAACAACACAGTTACACAAGGGATAAACAAACGTACAGTCAATAACACAATAGAAAAATGTATATACAGTGTGTGCAAAGGTGGTTTTAACATTTGAACTCTAAATTTAATACATGTGAAAATATGGTTTCATATCTGAAATTTAAGCTCAACATGTGAAAACAGCTATTTCGCAAGTGAAAATGTGATTTCACAAAAAGGGCTGTGGCTCAGCTCTGGACTTCCACCTCAAAAAACGGAAACTGAACCGGATTGTTCCCGTCAATACTGGTGTCACCATGTTGCGAGTGACGTCACAGAGATTAAGTTGTGGGTCACGTCAAGGAAAGACTTCTCTCAAGAGGATCAGATGGTCCTAATCTTGTTAGGTCATTCACATAGTCCTTGCTGGCCTCTGGGGTTGTGCAGTTTGACCTGGCCAGAAATGACCTGCTGCTGTGGGTCCTTAGAGTACAGTATGTAGTGGATGGCCAAGTTAGCATTGCACTGTGACGTCATCAACCTGAGACCTGAGGTTCAAACCCTGTCAACCAAAGCCATGCCATTTCAATATTGTGGCATCAACCTACACTCTTAGAAAAAATATGATATCTATGACTAAAAAGGGTTATTTGGCTTTCCCAAATAAAGGAGAAGCCCGTTTGGTTCCATGTAGAACCATTTTGATTACAGGTAGAACCCTTAGGGTTAATTGTATAATCTTTTCCACAGAGGGTTCAACATAGAACCCAAAAAGGGTTTTCCTATGGGGAGAGCCGCATAACTCTTTTGGAACCCTTTTTTCGATGAGTGTACTAAATATGTTTAAAGTTTTATTAGTCGTATATACGGGATACGCATGGTATATATTGTCTAACGAAATTCTTACTTGCAGGTTCCTTCTCGACAATGCAGCAACAATAAGAAATAACAAAAGATAAGAATATGAACATAAAGTAAATGGCTCAGTAGAATAGAATAAACATTTCAGTATAAGTATAATACAGGAAGGTACAATTTATAGTCCGATGTTTACATGTGTATTGGGAAAGGGGGATGGGGGCAGTGTATAAACTGAGCAGTAATACGAGTCTGGTAGCATCAGTTGTGATTTGTGTGTGTGTGTGTGTGTGTGTGTGTGTGTGTGTGTGTGTGTGTGTGTGTGTGTGTGTGTGTGTGTGTGTGTGAGAGAGTGAGTGAGTACATGTGTGCTAAGGTGTGGAGAATCAGAACAGGTGGTCAGTCCAGTTCAAGTGCTCAGCAGTCTAATGGCTTGTAGTTAGAAACTGTCTCTGAGCCTGTTGGTATCAGACCTCGTGCTCCGATACCGTCTGCCCGATGGGGTGTAAGGGAGAGAACAGCTCACGGCTGTCCTGGATGGGTGGGAGCACGGTCCCGGGATGTACTAGGCCGTCTTCACCACTATCTAGAGAGCCTTGCGGTCGTGGACGGAGCAATTACCGTACCAGGCTGTGATGCAACCAGTCAGGATGCTCTCGATGGAGCAGCAATAGTACTTGGAGAGGACCCGCCTTAGGAAGTAGAGACACTGTTGTGCCCTCTTGATAAGAGTGGTGGTGTTGTTGGTCCATGACATGTCCTCAGTGATGTGGAAACTGAGGAACCTAACTTGTGACTCTCTCTACTGCAGTCCCGTTGATGTGGATCGGGGCATGTTCCCTTCTCTGCTTCCTGAAGTAAACAATCAACCCTCGTTTGATTGTTTTGCTGATGTTGAGGGAGAGGTTTTGGTCATCACACCACAATGCCAGTTCACTTACCTCCTCCCTAAAGGTTGACTCATCGTCGTTGGTTATCAGGCCTACAACCATGGTGTCATCAGCACACTTGATGGTGGAGTTGGTGTCGTGCAAAGCCACACAGTCGTAGGTGAACAGGGAGTACAGCAGAGGACTGAGGACACACCCCTGGGGGGCCCCTGTGTCAGTGTGGAGGTGTTGTTGCCAATGCTCAAGCCTTATACATTTTAAAAGCCAAGCAAAAAACTGAGGCTACAGTATATTGCACATTTGTGCCTGTCAAATGTTCCCCTGAATCAACACCTACCCTTTCTGTTAATTACTATTACAGGGCTCCAGACTAACAGGTTCCCCTGAATCAACACCTACCCGTGGTGTTAATTACTATTACAGGGCTCCAGACTAACAGGTTCCCCTGAATCAACACCTACCCTTAGTGTTAATTACTATTACAGGGATCCAGACTAACAGGTTCCCCTGAATCAACACCTACCCTTAGTGTTAATTACTATTACAGGGATCCAGAATAACATGATCCACTGGTGTCACTGGTGCCACTAACTTTTACAGTTGGTCATGAGTATTCATCTTATAAAATAATTCATAGTGCTTTATTAAGAAGTGTAATACATTGACTACTGAGGTATTCAATAAATAAGTTGTTTCTTCTATCACGTTCAAGTAGGAATTCACGATTAAAGATATTTTTATGTGCAACCTAATCCAGTGATTTTCATGCATTTTGTGTTTACAATTAGTCTATAGTTGCTATATTTTACTATTAAAATAGACTCCAGAATTTACAGGTTTTTTTCAATAGAGATAAATTACATACGTAATTACGTATGTGTACTAACTAATATCAAAGGCTAATTAATTTGAGGTTCAACACCTGAGGAGTTTGAAACTCAAAACACATTAACTAGATCGCTAACTCTAAATAGAATACCCACTGCTAGTGGTCATGGGTATTCAAAGGCTCATTACAGATTAGTATAACAGAGAAATTGCACAAAAACCTTAAACATTTTTATTAAAAGGCTGCAGGCCATGTCACATTTTCATTGTTTTATTTTTATATACCAACAAATATTTTGGTGTGTCAATTTCGACCTGCCCACCCAACAAAAACATTGTCTAGCCCATCTGGCATTTGCCAGAATTGCCAGATGGCCAATCCGCCCCTGCTACTTTGTGTTGCTTTTTCCTTCATAATGTGAAGTTGTAGAAAGAAAGAATATGATGCATTTAGAAGTCTCATTACTTTTACAGTGAGCACTTCCTCTAGGGTTATTTTGTTTAGGTTATGAATTAGATATGGAGCCTACAGTGGAGGCAGTCTGAAAAATGAAAAACTAACCGTCAGAAAGGCAGAATGAACAAATAAAAAAGGGAGCTTTCCATTCTGATAGAAGAAGTTGTGTACTTAAAGATCAGTATTTAGTGGCGGCATTATCACATAAAATAGTTTCAGCTGTCAAAAACCTCTACACTCAAAAACGGCAATGTAGAATCTCAGATCTGTCAACCTATCGATCCTTGTCTGTCTTCTTGCTTCATCTTCGTCCTTTTAGAAAAGGAAGAAAACAGGAGGGCTCCATCTTGAATGAAAAGAAAAAAGAAAAGTTGTTCTTTAAAGCTGCATGACTTTAATAATTCAAGTGAAAGGGCTGTCTTTGCTAATTTTCACCCTGGATAAGAGAGGTGGTTTGTAGTGGGGAGGGGGGGGGGGGTCAAGGAGCTCTTGGATTAATGTGCTTATGTGTGAGGGAGTTTATGCCCCTCTCTCTCTACTCTTCCTCACTCTCTCTTTCTCTCCCTCCTCTCCGCATTGCAGCAAACAATGCCAGCTCAGGACGAGGCTCCAGCAGCTGGCATGTCCTCAGGCTCTGGCACACTCCCGCTGTCACCTCCCATGGGACCTGTGTATGTGTGAGTGTGATGGGTGCCTGCGTGCGTATCTGTGAGCGTGCGTGCCTCAGTGTATGAATGTGTGTGAGTGTGTGTTTGCATTCAGATCTTGTCAGAGAAGTTGCTCTGCTGTTGGCGGGCCACAGATCACAGCAGCACAAACCAAGGACACCGTCTTTCTGGGTGTCAATGCAATCGAAAATTCCACAGACTCCCTGCTGGGTTCTGTAACTGCTTGGTTATTTACTTCCTTCCTGTCTTTTTCCCCTTAAGTGTCCTTGGTGTGCTGCGTGACTATGGGCAGGATTCTGCTTACCAGCTATGACCTACATACTGTACTCATCAGCAGATAGGAGGGAGGGAGAGAGAGTATGTTTAATCACGACCAGGAAGAAAAGAACAGGATTGGCTATTGCACTGTGACATCATCAACCTACACGTTGCATTGGCTGCCAAGGTCGATACCACACACACTCACTCGCAAACACATATTGTTACTTACTAAGAGAGCCATATAGCCTCACACACACATCCACCACCACCACCACCTCTTGAGCCACAGAGGACGAATGGGTAACTAATGAAGGAGAACATCAGAGCAAGACAGCAGAGCCAAAGAGGCTATGAAGTTTAATGGAAGGTCTCGGTGAGGTCATTAGTCAACAAAATGACTGTTCAACAAAGAATGAACAATTTCAACCACAAACATGTTCAATAATCACGTGCCCTCATTACAGTATTATCATTGCTATAGCTGTGCTCTTAGTCAATCACTGAGTCGTTTTGGTGCAATATTCAATAGCTACAGTATAATGTTATATACTGTATAATATTATACAGTGCATTCGGAAAGTATTCAAACCCCTTGACTTTTTACACATTTTGTTCCATTAAAGCCTTATTCTAAAATATATTTTTTTCCTCATCAATCTACACACAATACCCCATAATGACAATGTTTTTAGGAATTTTTGCACATTTATAAAAAATACAAAACAGAAACACCTTATTTAAATAAGTATTCAGACCCTTTGCTATGATATTCGAAATTGAGCTCAGGTGCATCTTGTTTCCATTGACCATTGAGATTCCATTGAGATGTTTCTACAACTTGATTTGAGTCTACCAGTGGTAAATTCAATTGATTGGACATGATTTGGAAAGTCTCTGAATGTCCTTGAATGGCCCAACCAGAACCCAATCAAACATCTCTGGAGAGACCTGAAAATAGCTGTGCACCCCCCCCCCCCCCCCATCCAACCTGACAGAGCTTGAGAGGAACCTGTTGTGGGGTGACAGGTAGCCTAGTGGTTAGAGCATTGGGCCAGTAATCGAAAGGTTGCTAGATCAAATCCCCGCGCTGACAAGGTAAAAATCTGTCGTTCTGCCCCTGAACAAGCAGCTGTTCCATCATTGTAAATAATAGTTTGTTCTTAACTGACTTGCCTAGTTAAATTAAAAGAATGGGAGAAACTCCCCAAATTAAATGTGTGCCAAGCTTTTAGCGTCATAATCACTGCCAAAGTTGCAAAAATACTTACGTAAATCTAATATTTTATACATTTGCCCAAAAAATTATAAACCTGTTTTTGCTTTGTCATTATGGGATATTGTGTATAGATTGATGAGGAGGAAAAAAACGATTTAATACATTTTATAACAAGGCTGTAACATATTTTTGCTGTGTGATGCAGGCCTACTGTTCTGTGATATGACTTGATGTGATATAAAATGATATGACATGTACACCTGGGTCAACAGGAAGCTTATCATCCTGTGATGAAGTCATATCCTCGACCAAGTCAGATCATGCCAAGGCAGTAAAACTTGAACAGGAAATTAATAAAGCTGATGTTTAGTCAGTGAGCCAAGTTATTACATCCTACTGGTCAAGGTTAGGTTTAGATCTGGGAACATAATGTAGGCCATGGGCATACATGGAATGCAACTTGGATTTTAATCACCTTAAATTGATGCAGACAGTCATGTAGCCCTTCCCTGCAGTCAATGACCAAAAGCGTCCTCTGTGGCCTCATGGGTGGAATGTTATTAAAATGTTTCATCATTTCGTCATTAATATTTTACATTATTTATTTATTTAACTGTTATTTAACTAGGAAAGTCAGTAAAGAACAAATTCTTATTTACAATAACGGCCTACCAAATGGCAAAAGGCCTCCTGCGGGGACGGGGGCCTGGGATTAAAAATACAAAATAAATACAATATAAATATAGGACAAAACACACACCACAGCAAGAGAGAAAACACCACACTACATAAGAGGGACCTAAGACAACCACATAGCAAGGCAGCAACACATGACAACACAGCATGGTAGCAACACAAGATGACAACAACATGGTAGCAACACAACATAGCAGCAGCACAACATGGTAGCAGCACCTAACATGGTACAAACACTACTGGGCACAGACAATAGCACAAAGGGCAAGAAGGTAGAGACAACAATACATCACACAAACAACTGTCAGTAAGAGTGTCCATGATTGAGTCTTTGAATGAAGATATTGAGATAAAACTGTCCAGTTTGAGTGTTTGTTGCAGCTCGTTCCAGTCGCTAGCTGCAGCGAACTGAAAAGAGGAGCGACCCAGGAATGTGAATGGCAGAACGGGTGTTGTATGTGGAGGATGAGGGCTGCAGTAGATATCTCAGATAGGGGGGAGTGAGGCCTAAGAGGGTTTTATAAATAAGCATAAACCAGTGGATCTTGCGACGGGTATACAGAGATGACCAGTTTACAGAAGAGTATAGAGTGCAGTGATGTGATGTGTCCTATGAGGAGCATTGGTGGCAAATCTGATGGCCAAATGGTAAAGAACATCTAGCCACTCGAGAGTGCCCTTACCTGCCGATCAATAAATTATGTCTCTGTAATCTAGCATGGGTAGGATGGTCCTCTGAATTAGGGTTAGTTTGGCAGCTGGGGTGAAAGAGGAGCGATTACGATAGAGGAAACCAAGTCTAGATTTAACTTTAGCCTGCAGCTTTGATATGTGCTGAGAGAAGGACAGTGCACCGTCTAGCCATACTCCCAAGTACTTGTATGAGGTGACTACCTCAAGCTCTAAGCCCTCAGAGGTAGTAATAACACATGTGGGAGGACGGGCATTCTTCTTACCAAACCACATGACCTTTGTTTTAGAGGTGTTCAGAACAAGGTTAAGGGTAGAGAAAGCTTGTTGGACACTAGGAAAGCTTTGTTGTTGAGCATTTAACACAATCCGGGGAGGGGCCAAGTGAGTATAAGACTGTGTCGTCTGCATATAAATGTATGAGAGAGCTTCCTACTGTCTGAGCTATGTTGTTGATGTAAATTGAGAAGAGCGTGGGGCCTAGGATCGAGCCTTGGGGTACTCCCTTGGTGACAGGCAGTGGCAGAGACAGCAGATTTTATGACTTTATACACTGCACTCTTTGAGAGAAGTAGTTAGCTAACCAGCCAAAAGACCCCTCAGAGACACCAATACTCCTTAGCCGGCCCACAAGAATGGAATGGTCTACCGTATCAAAAGCTTTGGCCAAGTCAATAAAAATAGTTGCACAATATTGCTTAGAATCAAGGGCAATGGTGACATCATTGAGGACCTTTAAGGTTGCAGTGACACATCCATAACCTGAGCGGAAACCAGATTACATACCCGAGATAATACTATAGACATCAAGAAAGCCAGTCAGTTGATTATTGACAAGTTTTTCCAACACTTTTGATAAACAAGGCAAAATAGAAATAGGCCTATAACAGTTAGGATCAGCTTGATCTCCCCCTTTAAATAAAGGATGAACCATGGCTGCATTCCAAGCAATGGGAACCTCCCCAGAAAGGAGAGACACGTTAAAAAGGTCAGACATAGGCTTGGCGATGATAGAGGCAGCAACCTTAGAGAAGAAAGGGTCTAAACCATCTGACCCAGATGTTTTTTTGGGGTCAAGTTTAAGGAGCTCCTTTAGCACCTCGGACTCAGTGACTGCCTGCAGGGAGAAACTTTGTAGCGGGGCAGGGGGGAAAAGGGAAAGCATCGGGGATAGTTGCATTAGAAGGGGTGAGAGATGAGGAAATGTTGGACGGGCAAGGAGGCATGGCTGAGTCAAATAGGAGTCCTGACTTAATGAAGTGGTGATTAAAGAGCTCAGCTTTGTGCTTCTTGTCAGTAACAACATCATCATCAACATTAAGGGACATGGGCAGCTGTGAGGAGGAGGGTTTATTCTTCAGGTCTTTAACCATTTTCCAGAACTTCTTGGGGTTATACCCACAGATAGAGAACTGCTCCTTAACGTAAGAGCTTAGGGCAGGTAGGGTACAGGCCGGTGCTGAGGGAGGACGATAACACCCAGCAACAGTCAATAAAGAGCTATTTGAAAGTTGAATGCTTAAAACCAGCAAATCAAATTGTTTGGGGACAGACTTGGTGGAGACAACCGAGCACTGAAAGTGATCCTTGGTAAAGATTGCTGACATCTGTCTTGCCAAAAAAGGTTATAACCAGAAAGGTTAACATCAGTATTCAAAACACTTTTCCTTAACGTCTCAGTAATGACCAACACATCTGGATTGGAGCTGTGAACCCACACTTTCAATTGATCCATTTTAGGTAATAAGCTTCTTATGTCCGGTGTTTCTATGTTTATAACAATTTTGTTACATTTCAGTCTTCTGTGATGTATATAAAGTGTAATATTGGGATGCAAACTCAAAATGTAATACATTTCAACTCTATATCTTACATAGTACAGGTGTATTATTTTTTAAGCCCATAACCATGTGTGTGAGGTGTATACTTTTGTTTCAACGTAGATTTGTTTAAGACTACCAAGAATCACTCTGTGTGACCCTGATTTAACCCACTGCAGTATGAAAGGTTCAATGCAGTCGTTTTTAACTCAATATCAAATCATTTCTGGGTAATAATTAAGTACCTTACTGTGATTGTTTTCAATTAAAATGGTCAAAAAGAAACAATAATAGCTTCTTAGCAAAGAGCAATTTCTCAAGCAAGAATTTTTCCAGGACTGTCTACGAATGGTCTGAGTGAAGGGCCTAATTGGACGAGCCTAATGGATAAGTAACCTGGATAAGTAACCTGAAAACTAGCTGTTATTGGCAGAATGGTCTATTAACTTATACCGGCTGGTGATGTCACCAGGCAGGTCAAAACTCCGTTCTACCAAAACAGGCTGAAATTTCAGCCAATATTTTTAAACAGCTCTTATGCTAAAAGGGAATTATTGTAACGGCTTTCTTCCAGGGGTGAAGGAGAGGACCAAAGTGCAGCGCGGCTAGTGTTCAACATGTTTAATTAAAGAACAAGTGAAACACTACAAACAACATACAAAATAACAAATGTGAAAAAACCGAGACAGACCTATCTGGTGCAGACAAAACACAGAGACAGGAAACAACCACCCACAATCCCCAACACAAAACAAGCCACCTATATATGATTCTCAATCAGGGACAACGATTGACAGCTGTCTCTGATTGAGAACCATATTAGGCTGAACACAGAAACAGACGAACTAGACACACAACATAGAATTCCCACCCAGCTCACGTCCTGACCAACACTAAACAAGCAAAACACATAAGAACTCTGGTCAGGACGTTACAGTACCCCCCCCCCCTGAGGTGCGGACTCCGAACGCACCCCTAAAACTCAAGGGGAGGGTCTGGGTGGGCATCTGTCCGCGGTGGCGGCTCCGGCGGTGGACGAGGACACCACTCCACCACTGTCTTTGTCCCCCTCCTTAGCGTCCTTTGAGTTGCGACCCTCGCCCACGACCTTGGCCTAAGAATCCTCCCCAAGGCCCCCACATGATTTAGGAGGTAGCTCAGGACAGAGAGGTAGCTCAGGACAGAGAGGTAGCTCAGGACAGAGAGGTAGCTCAGGACAGAGAGGTAGCTCAGGACAGAGGGGCAACTCCGGACAGAGAGGCAGCTCAGGACGAATGGCAGCTCCGGATTGAATGGCAGCTCCGGACTGAGTGGCAGCTCATGACTGGAGGGCAGCTCATGACTGGAGGGCAGCTCAAGACTGGAGGGCAGCTCATGACTGGAAGGCAGCCCATGACTGGAAGGCAGCTCATGACTGGAAGGCAGCTCATGACTGGAAGGCAGCTCATGACTGGAAGGCAGCTCATGACTGGAAGGCAGCTCATGACTGTAGGGCAGCTCATGACTGTAGGGCAGCTCATGACTGTAGGGCAGCTCAAATGGCTCGGGACAGACGGGCGGCTCTAATGGCTCGTGGCAGACGGATGGCTCAGACGGCGCTGGGCAGACAGATGGCTCAGACGGCGCTGGGCAGACGGATGGCTCAGACGGCGCTGGGCAGACGGATGGCTCAGACGGCGCTGGGCAGACGGATGGCTCAGACGGCGCTGGGCAGATGGATGGCTCTGACGGCGCTGGGCAGACGGATGGCTCCGACGGCGCTGGGCAGACAGATGGCTCAGGCGGCGCTGGGCAGACAGATGGCTCAGGCGGCGCTGGGCAGACGAGCAGTGCAGGCGGCGTTGAGCAGACGAGCAGTGCAGGCGGCGTTGGGCAGACGGCCGACTCTGACCTGCTGAGGCGCACAGTAGGCCTGGTGCGTGGTGCCGGAACTGGTGGTACCGGACTGGAGACACGCACCTCAAGGCTAGTGCGGGGAGCAGGAACAGGGCACACTGGTTTCTCAAAGCGCACTATAGGCCTGGTGCGTGGTGCCGGAACTGGTGGTACCGGACTGAGGGCACGCACCTCAAGGCTAGTGCGGGGAGAAGGAACAGTGCGTACAGGGCTCTGGAGACGCACAGGAGGCTTGATGCGTGGTGCCGGAACTGGAGGCACTGGGCTGGAGACACGCACCACAGGGAGAGTGCGTGGAGGAGGAACAGGGCTCTGGAGACGCACTAGAAGCCTGGTGCGTGGTGTAGGCACTGGTGGTACTGGGCTGGGGCGGGAAAGTGGCGCCGGATATACCGGACCGTGCAGGCGTACTGGCTCCCTTGAGCACCGAGCCTGTCCAACCTTACCTGGTTGAATGCTCCCCGTAGCCCGTCCAGTGCGGGGAGGTGGAATAACCCGCACTGGGCTGTGTTGGCGAACCGGGGACACCATGCGTAAGGTTGGTGCCATGTACACCGGCCCGAGGAGACGTACTGGAGGCCAGATATGTAGAGCCGGCTTCATGGCACTTGGCTCAATGCTCAATTTAGCCCGGCCAGTGCGGGGAGGTGGAATAACCCGCACCGGGCTATGCACACGTACAGGAGACACCGTGCGCTCTTCCGCATAACACGGTGTCTGCCCGTACTCCCGCTCTCCACGGTAATCACACACCTCAGGGCGAGTACCGTGTATACTACGCCAAACCAACATCTCTCTCTCTTCGCTCTCCCCCAATATCACCAACAACTCATCAAATGTCTCATAATCTCCCATCCTTTCACTTTCCTCCAATCTGTCCAATAACTCCTCCACATTCTCCGACTCGTACCTCAATTTAGCCCACTGCTCCTTCTGGTAAGCACGGGGAACTGGCTCAAATCTCCCACTTGACCCAGCCATACGCCCCGTGTGCCCCCCCCCCAAGAAATTTTTGGGGGAGCCTCTCGGGTTTCCAGCCACTCTGCCTTGCTAGCTCCCGCTGCTGCTGCTGCTGCCGCTGTTGCCTGTTGCCACGCTGCTTGGTCCGAGTTTGGTGGGTGGTTCTGTAACGGCTTTCTTCCAGGGGTGAAGGAGAGGACCAAAGTGCAGCGCGGCTAGTGTTCAACATGTTTAATTAAAGAACAAGTGAAACACTACAAACAACATACAAAATAACAAATGTGAAAAAACCGAGACAGACCTATCTGGTGCAGACAAAACACAGAGACAGGAAACAACCACCCACAATCCCCAACACAAAACAAGCCACCTATATATGATTCTCAATCAGGGACAACGATTGACAGCTGTCTCTGATTGAGAACCATATTAGGCTGAACACAGAAACAGACGAACTAGACACACAACATAGAATTCCCACCCAGCTCACGTCCTGACCAACACTAAACAAGCAAAACACATAAGAACTCTGGTCAGGACGTTACAGTACCCCCCCCCCCCCGAGGTGCGGACTCCGAACGCACCCCTAAAACTCAAGGGGAGGGTCTGGGTGGGCATCTGTCCGCGGTGGCGGCTCCGGCGGTGGACGAGGACACCACTCCACCACTGTCTTTGTCCCCCTCCTTAGCGTCCTTTGAGTTGCGACCCTCGCCCACGACCTTGGCCTAAGAATCCTCCCCAAGGCCCCCACATGATTTAGGAGGTAGCTCAGGACAGAGAGGTAGCTCAGGACAGAGAGGTAGCTCAGGACAGAGAGGTAGCTCAGGACAGAGGGGCAACTCCGGACAGAGAGGCAGCTCAGGACGAATGGCAGCTCCGGACTGAATGGCAGCTCCGGACTGAGTGGCAGCTCATGACTGGAGGGCAGCTCATGACTGGAGGGCAGCTCAAGACTGGAGGGCAGCTCATGACTGGAAGGCAGCCCATGACTGGAAGGCAGCTCATGACTGGAAGGCAGCTCATGACTGGAAGGCAGCTCATGACTGTAGGGCAGCTCATGACTGTAGGGCAGCTCATGACTGTAGGGCAGCTCAAATGGCTCGGGACAGACGGGCGGCTCTAATGGCTCGTGGCAGACGGATGGCTCAGACGGCGCTGGGCAGACAGATGGCTCAGACGGCGCTGGGCAGACGGATGGCTCAGACGGCGCTGGGCAGACGGATGGCTCAGACGGCGCTGGGCAGACGGATGGCTCAGACGGCGCTGGGCAGACGGATGGCTCAGACGGCGCTGGGCAGACGGATGGCTCAGACGGCGCTGGGCAGACGGATGGCTCCGACGGCGCTGGGCAGACGGATGGCTCCGACGGCGCTGGGCAGACAGATGGCTCAGGCGGCGCTGGGCAGACAGATGGCTCAGGCGGCGCTGGGCAGACGAGCAGTGCAGGCGGCGTTGAGCAGACGAGCAGTGCAGGCGGCGTTGGGCAGACGGCCGACTCTGACCTGCTGAGGCGCACAGTAGGCCTGGTGCGTGGTGCCGGAACTGGTGGTACCGGACTGGAGACACGCACCTCAAGGCTAGTGCGGGGAGCAGGAACAGGGCACACTGGTTTCTCAAAGCGCACTATAGGCCTGGTGCGTGGTGCTGGAACTGGTGGTACCGGACTGAGGGCACGCACCTCAAGGCTAGTGCGGGGAGAAGGAACAGTGCGTACAGGGCTCTGGAGACGCACAGGAGGCTTGATGCGTGGTGCCGGAACTGGAGGCACTGGGCTGGAGACACGCACCACAGGGAGAGTGCGTGGAGGAGGAACAGGGCTCTGGAGACGCACTAGAAGCCTGGTGCGTGGTGTAGGCACTGGTGGTACTGGGCTGGGGCGGGAAAGTGGCGCCGGATATACCGGACCGTGCAGGCGTACTGGCTCCCTTGAGCACCGAGCCTGTCCAACCTTACCTGGTTGAATGCTCCCCGTAGCCCGTCCAGTGCGGGGAGGTGGAATAACCCGCACTGGGCTGTGTTGGCGAACCGGGGACACCATGCGTAAGGTTGGTGCCATGTACACCGGCCCGAGGAGACGTACTGGAGGCCAGATATGTAGAGCCGGCTTCATGGCACTTGGCTCAATGCTCAATTTAGCCCGGCCAGTGCGGGGAGGTGGAATAACCCGCACCGGGCTATGCACACGTACAGGAGACACCGTGCGCTCTTCCGCATAACACGGTGTCTGCCCGTACTCCCGCTCTCCACGGTAATCACACACCTCAGGGCGAGTACCGTGTATACTACGCCAAACCAACATCTCTCTCTCTTCGCTCTCCCCCAATATCACCAACAACTCATCAAATGTCTCATAATCTCCCATCCTTTCACTTTCCTCCAATCTGTCCAATAACTCCTCCACATTCTCCGACTCGTACCTCAATTTAGCCCACTGCTCCTTCTGGTAAGCACGGGGAACTGGCTCAAATCTCCCACTTGACCCAGCCATACGCCCCGTGTGCCCCCCCCCAAGAAATTTTTGGGGGAGCCTCTCGGGTTTCCAGCCACTCTGCCTTGCTAGCTCCCGCTGCTGCTGCTGCTGCCGCTGTTGCCTGTTGCCACGCTGCTTGGTCCGAGTTTGGTGGGTGGTTCTGTAACGGCTTTCTTCCAGGGGTGAAGGAGAGGACCAAAGTGCAGCGCGGCTAGTGTTCAACATGTTTAATTAAAGAACAAGTGAAACACTACAAACAACATACAAAATAACAAATGTGAAAAAACCGAGACAGACCTATCTGGTGCAGACAAAACACAGAGACAGGAAACAACCACCCACAGTCCCCAACACAAAACAAGCCACCTATATATGATTCTCAATCAGGGACAACGATTGACAGCTGTCTCTGATTGAGAACCATATTAGGCTGAACACAGAAACAGACGAACTAGACACACAACATAGAATTCCCACCCAGCTCACGTCCTGACCAACACTAAACAAGCAAAACACATAAGAACTCTGGTCAGGACGTTACAATTATCATAATTTTTACAATTTACAGTATTATTCCAACCGCATAGTGTGGAAAAATATACTGTATAAAACATAGGAAGTCATGTTTTTGACTGCACTGGGCCTTTTAAGGTAATCTGTTATGTTTTTAATTAATAATTGTACACAAAATGATCATCTATTACCAAAGCTCCATGTTTTATGAAGTGGAGTAATATGTAGGCGTCTAAGTACATAGAAGTATCATTAACAAGAATATCTTCAGGGACAATAGGCAGTGTGCAGTTATGTAAATTCACTTGACTTTTCAAATGAATATGGAAATAAGGCAATGACTAACTACACTTATGTAATGCACTTTACACACAAAAGAACAGAAACACCTCCCAGATCGGATAAACTGATAAGTAACAGTAGAAGTGATGTACAGATAATTATCTGATCTGGTCTGGGTCATAAGCTTCATTTACTCTGGATCTCCAGTACTTACTTCTCTTCTACCACAAATCAATGCTGTGTTTTATTGTCTCATTTATATTGCACATTATAATGCGAGTTAGGTGGACTGCCAGTAAAATACTTTGTTTACCACACCTCTGTGATGCCCAACGATGGTCTCTGCTGGTTTGAGCTTGTTTGTCTGAGATGTGGGCAGTAGCTGGGGCACCCCAGTGCAGCGGTCATAATAAACGATGATTCACTGCATCTGCCAGCCATGCTACTTCTCCTTGCCCTGGGCCTCTTTGTAAGAGCTGACTCATTGGTCCACCATCACATTTCTTTTATCAAACTAGGTGTTGGCATGACTTGAGAATTCACTGCGCTGTGTAGCCTGGTACAGTTTGGACTGTTCATGCCACACTGCACAGACAAGGCACAGACCTGACGAACAAGATCACCCTGTTGAGAGGGCATACGGGTTCCTTCTCTCTATAACAACAAAGCAAGCAGGTCGCATCACTCAGCTGGGTGCTATTGGTGGAGGTGTGCGAGGTAGGATAAACACACAGTGTGAAGTGCTATGGAATGTTTTTGTCTGAAAGGTGATTAAGTACATATTTGAACAAGGATGTAGGTCACCAGTCACATCAGAAAAAAAGATTTGGTGACATCCGTTGCTGTAACATTGAAAATAAGTTATCAATCTGTTTTTGGCCACTGTGCCCATCTGGTCAAAAAAAAATATCCCAATGCCCCAGGGCAGTGATTGGGGACATTGCTCTGTGTAGTGACGTCTTTCGGAAGGGGCGTTAAACGGGTGTCCTGACTCTCTTTGGTCACTAAAGATCCCATGGCACTTATCATAAGAGTAGGGTTGTTAACCCCGGTGTCCTGGCTAAATTCCCAATCTGGCCCTCATACCATCATGGCCACCTAATTATCCCCAGCTTCCAATTGGCTCATTCATCCCACCTCCTCTCTCCTGTAACTATTCCCCAGGTCGTTGCTGTAAATGAGAATGTGTTCTCAGTCAACTTACCTGGTAAAATAGGGGTTAAATAAAGCATTTAATAAATAAAAGACAATTGCTGACACTCCAAGACTGTGTGTTTGGTAAAAATCTGTGTGATAGCTGACTAGGAGCCCTAGTCCCTCAGCCCAATCTCTATCTAAAAAAGATAAGGATTGTCACACACACACACACACACACACACACACACACACACACACACACACACACACACACACACACACACACACACACACACACACACACACACACACACACACACACACACACACACACACACTTCTATGACAACACAATGCAGTCTACAATCTCACCTAAATGGTATTTCACAACTTTTATGATACCATTGTTTTCTTAAAGAAACCCTACAAACGATGTTACTATTGTTTGTTTTCTCCTCCCCATGTTGACTCACCACAAATACCACCTGGTTCATTCTTCTCTTCCAGAAAACCTGCATTTCTGTCATTCCTCTGTATCCACAGCTGCTCCCTGCAAGTTTCGTTTTAATGTCACGTGCACAAGTACAGTGTAATGCCCTTCTTGCAGCTCCAAACCCAACAATGCAGTGATCAATATCAATGTAGCACTAAAAATAACAGGGTAGAACAAAAACACGAGAAATAAAAATAAGAAGAACACGAGAAAGAAGCTACAGTGCCTTCAGAAAGTATTCACATTTCTTGACTTTTTCCACATTTTGTTGTGTTACAGCCTGAACCCCATAATGCCAAAGTGGAATTATGTTTTTAAAAATGTTAATAAAATTAATAAAAAAAGAAAAAGCTGAAATGTCTTGAGTCAATAAGTATTCAACCCCTTTGTTATGGCAAGCCTAAATAAGTTTAGGAAGTCACTGACCTCTTATCGTTGCCGGTGAACAGGCCTACCACTGTCGTGTCGTCAGCAAAATGATGGTTTTGGGGGTGTGAACAGGGAGTACAGGAGGGGACTAAGCACACACCCCTGTGGGGCCCTAGTGTTGAGGGTCAGTATGGCGGAGGTGACGTTGCCTATCCTCACCACCTGTGGTCGGCCCGTCAAGAAATCCAGGATCCAGTTGCAGAGGAAGGTGTTCAGTCCCAGGGTCCTAAGCTTGCAGAGAGGTTAGTCAGGCAGGTTTTAGGCTCTTTTATGCTTATGTTAGGTTAGTTATTAAGTAACCTTCCTGTGCATCTTACACATGGTTTCCAATTGTCATAACGTGACGTTCTAAATCTGGGTATACAGAACATACATTAAGCAAAGGTTTAGTAACATCTAGAACTTTCTGTTTACTCTCTCTGAAATTCTTGCATATATTACTTTTACTTGGCTGTGTTATGGTTGCTCTGGGAGCATTATTGGGTTTTTACTATACCTGCTTAACTGCCTCCAATCCTCTCATTCCATTCCCCTGTAAACAAACACACTCCCCAGCCAGCCAGCGCCAGCCACCAAGGCCCTGATTATCAGTCCTGATGTTGCTCTGTCTCGCTGAGATCCATTCAACAGACTGTCTAAATATAGCCATGGTGGACCAGGCAGGATGGGACTTGTGAACTTGTTTTCTTTGGACATTTGCAGCAGTGTTTTTGTTTTAGTCGCTGGTGACATACAGTAGCCTAAACAGGATAAATGTTTTTACCAGACACTTGGCAAGAGACCTGGGGACTGTGGTGGATGGTTAACACTTTCGTTATCTTACCATTGCACTGGACAACAGGTGTACATTTGAGATAGACCACTGCAGTTTCCCACATTTTTGAAGCTATATTTTTCAGTTTGCCTGTCAAGTCTATAGGAAATGTTTGGTATAGAGCTAAATGTAGTGACAAGAACATTCCATCTGACTGAAAGGAAATGGTGTCTCTTGCGATGTATGAGTTAGAGGTTTTAAATGATTTTGCTTTCATAAGGAAAAAGGTCATATCAATTTATCATAACCACAGGGTTACTGTACTGCATTCTGTACGAACAAAAACCTGCTGTGGTCTCAATGTGCACATCTTGAAAGTGAGTTTGAGAGCCGGTTGATTGGAAGAATATGTCTCATAGCTAAAACCCATGTCACTCCACTGAGGCCCTCACAACCACACACCTCTCACACAGACCCCTCCCTCGTTTCCTAAAGTCCCGGTCACTTGTGGCTGTTGAGTTCATCTGTCAGAACTGCTTCCCCAGCCCAGAATCCCCCTCTACTGTCCCTCAGAGGAACCAGTAAGACACAACACAACATAGCAACACATATAGTTGGTACCATACTAGACTGTAAATACGTATGTGTGCGTATGGGAGATGGCTATTTTTAGTGTTGACTGACCCTATTTTGTGATCTTTGTGTTTTTACAGAGCTTTCTTATCTAGAACAACAGCTCTACTAACTCCAGTTTGTTCCGGTATTGAGTTCATGATTCAAGGACAGGTTAACAATAGCCCTGTGTCCTACTGGGACATCCCATCAAACAAAAACGAAAGCACCCATGTGATTCAATGTGATGCACATAATATTAGTGTTGTAGAAGACTGCAATTCCTGGGCAGTAAATGTACATACAGATGTAGGATCTTAATTTGATCACTCTTTTTTTGCTGAGAATTTTCCTTGTAGTGTATTTGAGGTTTTAAAAGGCTTCTAAAGTTTGTAATTTCCAGTTTAAAATGTCAGACTTGATTTGTCCTAATGAAAAATGTATCAACCCCTACAAAAATGTTCAGTTAATTGTAATCCACATAATAATTCACAATTCCTGTTGCTGCAGGATTCTTTTCTTGCTGTAGCAAACTGGCTCAAATTAAGATCCTACATCTGTAATGACAATAGAAAACAATACAATACACAATATACAGAAGATTCTATTTACGTCTGGACGTACAATCTTTGCTTGTAAACAACTTTGAAGCCCTGATGATGGCCTTCAGCAAATTAATGTCCATCAAGGGGTAAATAATGTTGTTTTGATTGAAGAGAAATAGCTATGTTCATTTTAGGAATATGTGAGGGAAATGCATTAGTGATTCTTCAGTACTTTCAGCAACCTGAAAATGTCTGCTAGAACTGTTGAGATTAAATTCAGAAGTTTTGCATTCCTTAGAACCACCATAATATGTCTGGAAATAAAAAATGCATTTGAAGACCAAATATTTATCCCCAGATTTGAATAAAAATGTTCCCTTTGTGAGTCTCAAACAGCATAGGGTAATCACAGGGCATTATTCAATCACTATTTAAAGGCCCAGTGCAGTCGAAATTCTGTTTTTTTCCTGTGTTTTGTATCATATTGTACAACAGCTGATGAAACTAACACTGTAAAAGTGTGAATAAATTTGATCCGTGTTATTTCCTGATAGTTGCTGGTTGAAAATACAATCTATCAGGGTGGAGTTTTTTGCTTGCCTGGTGACATCATCATTTAATGTAGACCAATAACAAAGAGAGTTCCAAACCTCAAATTCTGTTGCTTAGAGGATAGAGGGCCGGCTCTGGAGACAAAATGTCGCTTAGGGCCCCCAAAAGTTAACTTATGTCGACCACTTATGTCGCTTATGCCTGGAACCGGCCCTGGGCGGGGCTGTATGCCTTATGATTAGCGAGTCGTGGTGTGATCATAACAACATACAGGAACTCAAGTCCTTTTGTTCACCTGACCTAGAATTCCTTACAATCAAATGGTGACCGCATTATCTACCAATAGGAATTTTCTTCGATTATAATCACAGCCTTGTATACCCCCCCCCCCCCAAGCAGACACCTCGACGGCCCTGAAAGAACTTCATTGGACTCTATGTAAACTGGAAACCACATATCCTGAGGCTGCATTGTTGCTGGGGATTTTAACAAGGCTAATCTGAAAACAAGGCTCCTTAAATTTTATCAGCATATCGAATGCGCGACCCGGGCTGGTAAAAATTCTGGATCTTTGTTACTCTAACGTCCGCGACGCAAACAAAGCCTTCCCTCGCCCTCCTTTCAGGAAAATCTGACCACGACTCCATTTTGTTGCTCCCAGCCTATAGACAGAAACTAAAACAGTAAACGCCTGTGCTCAGGTCTGTTCAACACTGGTCCGACCAATCTGATTCCACACTTCAAGATTGCTTCGATCACGTGGACTGTGATATGTTCCGGATAGCATCGGACAACAACATTGATGTATACGCTGATTCGGTGAGCGAGTTTATTAGCAAGTGCATCGGTGATGTTGTCCCCACGGTGACTATTAAAACCTTCCCCAACCAAAAACCGTGGATTGATGGCAGCATTCGCGCAAAACTGAAAGCGCGAACCACTGCTTTTAATCATGGCAAGGCGACCAGAATCATGACCGAATACAAACAGTGTAGCTATTCCCTCCGCAAGGCAATCAAACAAGCTAAGTGTCAGTATAGAGACAAAGTAGAGTCGCAATTCAACGGCTCAGACACGAGACGTATGTGGCAGGGTCAACAGTCAATCACGGAGTACAAAAAGAAAACCAGCCCCATCGCAGACACCGATGTCTTGCTCCCAGACAAACTAAACAACTTCTTTGCTCGCTTTGAGGACAATACAGTGTCACTGACACGGCCCGCTACCAAATCCTGCAGGCTCGCCTTCAACGCAGCCAACATTAGTAAAACATTTCAACGTGTTAACCCTCTCAAGCCTGCCGGCCATTACGGCATCCCTGCCGCGTCCTCAGAGCATGCGTAGACCAGCTGGCTGGTGTGTTTACGGACATATTCAATCAATCCCTATCCCAGTCTGCTGTCCCCACATGCTTCAAGAGGGCCACCATTGTTCCTGTTCCCAAGAAAGCTAAGGTAACTGAGCTAAACGACTATCGCCCCGTAGCACTCACTTCCATCATCATGAAGTGCTTTGAGAGACTATTCAAGGATCATATCACCTCCACCCTACCTGACACCCTAGACCCACTCCAATTTGCTTACCGTCCCAATAGGTCCACAGACGACGCAATCGCAATCACTCTGCACACTGCCCTAACCCATCTGGACAAGAAGAATACCTATGTGAGAATGCTGTTCATCGATTACAGCTCAGCATTTAACACCATAGTACCCTCCAAACTCGTCATTAAGCTCGAGACCCTGGGTCTCGACCCCGCCCTGTGCAACTGGGTCCTGGACTTTCTGACGGGCCGGCCCCAGGTGGTGAGGGTAGGTAACAACATCTCCACCCCGCTGATCCTCAACACTGGGGCCCCACAAGGGTGCGTTCTCAGCCCTCTACTGTACTCCCTGTTCACCCATGACTGCGTGGCCATGCACGTGTACAACTCAATCATCAAGTTTGCAGACGACACTACAGTGGTAGGCTTGATTACCAACAACGACGAGACGGAAAATAACCTCACACTCAATGTCAACAAAACAAAGGAGATGATTGTGGACTTCAGGAAACAGCAGAGGGAGCAGCCCCCTATCCACATCGATGGGACAGTAGTGGAGAAGGTGGAAAGTTTTAAGTTCCTCGGCGTACACATCACGGACAAACTGAAATGGTCCACCCACACAGACAGCGTGGTGAAGAAGGCGCAGCAGCGCCTCTTCAACCTCAGGAGGCTGAAGAAATTCGGCTTGTCACCAAAAACACTCACAAACTTTTACAGATGCACAATCGAGAGCATCCTGTCGGGCTGTATCACCGCCTGATACGGCAACTACTCCGCCCACAACCATAAGGCTCTCCAGAGGGTAGTGAGGTCTGCACAACGCATCACTGGGGGCAAACTACCTGCCCTCCAGGACACCTACACCACCCGATGTCACAGGAAGGCCAAAAAGATCATCAAGGACAACAACCACCCGAGCCACTACCTGTTCACCCCGCTATCATCCAGAAGGCGAGGTCAGTACAGGTGCATCAAAGCTGGGACCGAGAGACTGAAAAACAGCTTCTATCTCAAGGCAATCAGACTGTTAAACAGCCATCACTAACATTGAGTGGCTGCTGCCAACATACTGACTCATCTCTAGCCACTTTAATAATTAAAAATTGGATGTAATAAATGTATCACTGGCCACTTTAAACAATGCCACTTTATATAATGTTTACATATCCTACATTACTCATCTCATGTATGTATATACTGTACTCTATACCATCTACTGCATCTTGCCTATGCCGTTCGGCCATCGCTCATCCATATATTTGTATGTACATATTCTTATTCATTCCTTTACACTTGTGTGTATAAGGTAGTTGTTGTGAAATTGTTAGATATTACTGCACGGTCGGAACAAGAAGCACAAGCATTTCGCTACACTCGCATTAACATGTGCTAACCATGTGTATGTGACCAATAAAATTTGATTTGATTTGAAGGGATGGTTCGGCGGTGTCAGAGGTTAAACGAAGGTAGAACTGGATTGAAGCCATTAAATTAAATCTGTGAGCAGCTGCTCTTGCGATCATTGTCATGAAGCCACACCCACCCATTCAGAACAAGAAAGTGTAGGCTATATAAAAAATAATTACGCTCAAATTGAAAAATCTATCAACTAAATAATAAGGATTTCTATCATCCTAGTCGAGGTGTAGATTACATCTCACATTCCAGTGTTTCAACTTATAAAAAAGTCTGCGTGGGATTTCTGTTAATGCGACTCCGTGCAGCCAATGGCAACGTCCACTTTAGGTGTAATGCCAGGAGCCACTTGTGGATTTGACAGATATAATGCAGTTCCACCTCCGATACCATCAAAACAACTGCTTTACGGATGTTAGCTAAAGCAGATCTGAAGCCATTTTTGTTTCTTTCTGACCATTTTAATGGAAAACTATTACAGTAAGGTATTAGTTGTTTCCTAGAAATGATTTGATATTGAGATAAAAACGGCTGCATTGGGCCTTTAATATGCTTGACTGCCCTTCACACAGAGATATAATACTGGTCTGCTGAGAGGTTCAAACACAGCTGATATTGCGGGCATATGGGACTGGAAATCCCAGAAGGCATTGGTAGGGGCGTGCCATCGTGGTAGTTGAAGGGATGGGGTGGGAGGGTATAGGGAGCTGAGCCTCCTGCATATCTGATGAGAGTGGAGAACAGAAGGTTTGGGGGTTATGGAGAGGGGGTCAGGGAGGGGAGGGGAGGGGAGGGGAGGGGAGGGGAGGGGAGGGGAGGGGAGGGGAGGGGAGGGGGTCAGGCATGGGGATGATGGAAACCCACAACAAAGAGACACAAAGACAAGCCTCGACCTTGAGCTTACAAATTGCACACGCTCGCCCGCAGGGGGGGAAGCGGGAGTCACCCTAACCCTGACCCTGTCTCTGCCAATGACAATGGCCCATAAGTGGTCCTCATTACTTCTCATGTGGTCTCCATTTCATATCACGCCTTTCAAGATCAAAATGTCCCTAGAAGACGACCCTGGAGAAAACAATTTCAAGTTAAAAGGGCTTGCGTGATTCATAAGATGGTTAGTCAACTGGTCAACTGCTTACGGCTTGTCTCCCAAAAACCATAAACGATATTGAAAAACTATACCCTCAACTTGTTCTTGGTTGTTTCTCTATACAGTAGTGTCTACTAACATTTTTGGTGGCAGTCTTCAAACGCTTCCATTTACTGAGGGAAAGGAGTACACCAAATGTGTCACTTAACCCTCGACCCTGACAGAGCCGCAAAAATAAACCTAATTTCCAGCTATTTAGATTGGGAGAGCAACCTCTCCAGGGAGATAATAGATGTTGTAATCACCAAGGGAAACCAAACTGTTGCTGTGGCAACCAGGCCTGACATGGGAAAACCCATTACTGAAAATAGGACTTGGAAGAAAAGTAGACATTTTTGTGAGGGCGGTATACATTGTGTGTCAAATATGATTTTAAATGGTTATGAGGTTGAATATCCAATGTGAAAAAATACCCGTGTGGCACAGTGGTCTAAGGCACTGCATCACAGTGCAAGAGGTGTCACAACAGTCTCTGGTTCAAATCCAGAATGTAACACATCTGGCTGTGATTGGGAGTGCCATAGGGTAGTGGACAATTGGCCCAGTGTAGGCTGTCATTGTAAATAATAATTTGTTCTTAACTGACTTGCCTAGTTAAATAAAGGTTACTTTTTTATTATTACGTAGGCCTAGTTGTTTGTCAAGGATCAGTTGGAAAACATGGAATTTACCGTGTTGTATGTTGCGTTTAGTGTACCATCTTCAACAGGAAGTCATAGCATCAACATACAATTATGTGTTTGCTTGGGTGTTCAGGCAGACCAGGGACTGTGGTTTGTGGTGGCACAGAGGAAGAGGACATTCTATCACTGAGACAGACAGGCAGGAGACATGCAAATCAGATGACTTTTAAATGGACCATGATCATATCAAAGATAGAAATGACGTAAATGTTTTTCTCTCTCCACTGGAACTTCTAACAAGCTTCCGTTGTTGATGTGTAACTTAAATGCAGATTTCCATAAAAGGGAAAAACATTTTAGATTAACTGGAGCACTGCACATGAATAACATAATAGTTGAAAATGATAATGAGGTACTGTATACCATGAACATTGGCACAGATATGGCAGTTGATAAGCAGGAGCCAAAAAATGTGCATTGTAACAATTAGTTTTAAATGTTGGATATTAACTTGTGGTGAGTTTAAACTAAATCAATAGGATTAGCAATGGTTCAACTGTGACTGTGAGCATACACCACAAACTTTATCTTCCTCGTACTCCATAGGGTCAAATCAGCTCAACTCTCCTGGGCACCCATCGCCACATCCATAAAAAGACAGTACCTTCCACTTCACCCTCCCTCCATATTTCATTCTCTTGGCGGTTGGTTCCTAATTGCAGTATTAGCTATATTTAGCCCTGGCTGTCCCCCCAGCACTTAATCTGCCCGTTTCTCTCTCTCCCTCTCTCTCTCTCTCCCTCTCTCTCTCTCTCCCTCCATTGGCTAATTGTGGAGTGGGGTATGTGGCCTGACTGTGACGTGATCCTTTGAACTCTGTCATGGCTGAGTCGGAACTCAGAACCTTTATTCAGATCTTGTCATGTCAGAGGCTTGGAACTGGAATGAGCTGTGCAGAAAGTGTTGAGTGACTCTGTCTGCAGAGACTTGTTAGAAGGGGTCAAGAAGGGTTCAAGAGCAGGAGTGGAGGGGTCAATTGGAGGGTGGGGGCACCTCTAATAATAATATAAATAAATCAATAAAACATTAAGGAAACATTACGAGCTGTATTTGCCAAAAAAGATGACATATTGGAAAAACGTCTTGACCCATGGTGCATTGTGCATCAAATTTCGATGGGCTCTATATAAGGCTCAGCCCCAACTCCCCAGCCTCCAGTCATGTTTTTCCTTCCATGACAATGTACGTTCTTAATTGACTCCTACACAGTGTCCCTATGACGTGTATTCCTTGAGCCCTTCCTGTCCTTGTCCTCCCGGCTCTGTGTTTTCCTCCTATCAGGTGCCAGGCTTCAGGTGGGGACCCAGGTGACCTGAGGTGGTGTGTAGGGTTTAACTCTGTGATGTCAGAAGCTCAGTATGTCAGAAGAAAAGGAGCCCAGGTTGGCTGCAGACAGACCTGCTCTAAATAAAGCTCAGGTCAACCTGCCTGCATGTAGCATTGGTGCTGAAATGGTGTCCTTGATAAGTGAAATGTTGGCATACTGCCTTTAGAGGTATCTTCTTGCTGTTGAACAGGCTAATTGGAATGTTCGCTATATATTTTGAGTATTTTCCAAGAAATTCTGTCATTTTGGAGTTGAAGTCTGTCCAGAATTAAGCAAACACTCACAGTGGGAGAGGGTGCTAGCTAGCATAAGCACAATAATATTCTCCCAGTGGGGAATAGGGCCAATGCCTGTGAGAGAGGAAAGGAGATGATGAGTCCCGAGAGGCAAGGTGACTCAGATGGACAGCAATACAAAACATGTTTGCCTGTGTTCCTATTGCTCTCTTTCTCACTCACTCACTCACTCACGCACACACGCACGCACGCACGCACGCACGCACGCACGCACGCACGCACGCACGCACGCACGCACGCACGCACGCACGCACGCACGCACGCACGCACGCACGCACGCACGCACATCTCCAATTTGGGTCCTTTTCATTCTAAATATACAGGTCTGAGACTGAGATCCATCAAAATAGCTGTTTTCTTCCTCATCACATTACAATGTGTGATGCAAACCACAAATGCAAAGAACACCTCGACACCACAAATGCAAAGAACACTACACTAACAATATAATTACAGGGCCGTTAATTTGGGTTGCTCGGGTGCGTATACGAAAGACTGTGATAATTGAGCCTTGCGAGCCTGGGATGCTACAGTGGAAGAGTGGAAGACAATGAGGATAGTGTGTGGCCATGTGGGATGGAGAGAAGGAGACAGACAGGCGAGTGGATGACAGACCTGTGGATTCCCTCCCCCCAGGTGTGACACACAAAGGGGCTCTTGTGGAGGAGTACAAGAGCTCTGCAGTAGGCTGCAATTACATGGAGGAGAGAGAGAGAGAGAGAGACAACAGAGAGGGAGACAGAGAAAGAGACAGGGAGATAGAGAGACCGAGAGAGTGAGAGAAGGGAGTGAGGGAGTGAGAGAAGGGAGAAGTAGACAGAGAAGGAGATAGAAATTGAGGGGGAGAGAGAGACAAGGAGGAAGAGGAGGGAAGCAGAAGTGATTGAGAGATAAGATATGAGAGGTAGAGGGAGAGAAGGAAGAGAGAGAGAGAGAAAAGGAGGAAAAGGAGGAGAGGAACAGAGCAATGTAGTGCCGGCTCAGAGATAGAGAGACACAGCTAGGCAGTGAAAGAGAAAAATAGGAGAAAATGGTTGAGACAGAGATGGGAAAAGAGCTTTTCAAAGATTTGGAGAGATAAGAAGATGAGGGATAGTGGCATATGGGAGAGAAGACAGAGAGAGAATCCACTAGCAGACAAATACTGGGCAGCAGGGGACAATCGTCAGCCAAATGCATAGGACTGGGGACAAACACTGTCAAAAATGAAAAGCTTTGTCATTGTCAATATTAATGATGTTTACCATTTCTTTGATAAATCATTTATCCCTTGTACTTATGGAATATGTACAAAATGCATTCTCCTTTTTAATTATTTATTTATTGTTTAACAAAGCTTTTGCTTATTTGACACATTGACAGGGAGAACACATACAAGGCGACATCTGACACATACACAGTGAGAAAGAGGAGTTACTGTTGACTCAGGCTGTGGTTGTATTTACCCCAGGTAAGGGGACATGTATGCACTGGTCCAGACAGTACAAAGACTGAGCACAAACACGTCAGCTGCTGGCTTATAGGTCCATACTGTAAGTCCATACTGTAATAATTGTTTTTTCTCAGATGAGTCAAGACAATCATGTGATACAGTGATACACAGCAACCAACTGCACATACACCATTTGTCTCAAGTGTCTGTTTATAACCACAGTGTAATCACTACTTAGCTGTCTTACTTACCACTGTCTTTTCTGACAAACCAAGTGCTACTGGATACATAACCCCAAAATAGCTATAAAGATTTTAGAATACTGTATGCAAGTAAAATGTTTAAAGGATTTTGTGTGAAAGTGTAAGATTTAAATGGACACTGTGTCTAGACTCTTCACCCACTCATTATTGAGATGAGATGTCAGATGCCAGGGTCTCTCTGAGGTTAGTTGAATATGTGTTGGTAGAGTTGAGATGGTTTTGAAGTAAAAGGAGAGCCAGTTTGAGGTCCATGTGTCCTAGTACCCCCACATACAGACAATTATCCACCAATTGTCGACATATGTACACTGATGCACCTACTTTATTACTATGTAACACCCCTGCCCCGCACGCACGCACGCACGCACGCACGCACGCACGCACGCACGCACGCACGCACGCACACCCCCCCCCCCCCCCCCACACACACACACACACACACACACACACACACACACACACACACACACACACACACACGGAGAGTGCTCCCTCCGTAATGGCTGCTGAGGGGGCACCACGGGGTAGTGCAGTCACGGGGACTGCAGCTCACACGAGCAACGCTCTCCTTCACACAGCTATAATGGAGGGAGCAGAGGTACACACAGGCCTTTAAGGGGCGGCAGGTAGCCTAGTGGTTAGAATGTTGGGCCAGTAACCAAAAGGTTGCTTGATTGAATCCCCGAGCTGACAAGGTAAATATCTGTTGTTCTGCCCGTTCTGTTACCTGGGCACCGACGATGTTGATTAAGGCAGCCCCACGCACCACTCTGATTCAGAGGGGTTGGGTTAAAAGTAGAAGACTAATTTCAGTTGAAGGCATTCAGTTGTACGACTGACTAGGATTCCCCTTTCCCTTATACACACACAATTGCAAATGTTATACTTATCTACCTTTCCATCTTTCTGAGAAACAGATATCTCTCCATCTATGCCTCCATTATTGAGTGGACACCTACTGTACCGCTATTGACACCCTAGACAAAAGTGGACTCAAATCAAATCAAAACAAATGTTATTTGTCACATGCTTACTTACAAGCCCTTAATAACCCTACCTGCATGTACATAATTACCTCAATTACCTCGACTCTGAACTGCTACCCCCTGTATATAGCCCCACTGTTGTTATTTACTGCCGCTCCTTAATTATTTGTTTTTCTTATCACTTACTTTTTTCCCGGTATTTTCTTAAAACTGCATTGTTGGTTAAAGTGGCTATGCATAGATAATAACAGAGAGTAGCAGTAGTGTGTGGGGGAGGGGGTACAAATAGTCTGGGTAGCCATTTGATTAGCTGTTCAGGAGTCTTATGGCTTGGGGGTAGAAGCTGTTTAGAAGCCTCTTGGACCTAGACTTGGCGCCCTGGTACCGCTTGACGTGCGGTAGCAGAGAGAACAGTCTATGACTAGGGTGGCTGGAGTCTTCGACAATTTTTAGGGCCTTCCTCTCACACCGCCTGGTATAGAGGTCCTGGATGGCAGGAAGCTTGGCCCCGGTGATGTACTGGGCCATACGCACTACCCTCTGTAATGCCTTGCAGTCGGAGGCTGAGCAGTTGCCATACCAGGCAGTGATGCAACCCGTCAGGATGCTCTCGATGGTGCAGCTGTAAAAACCTTTTGAGGATCTGAGGACCCATGGCAAATATTTTCAGTCTCCTGAGGGGGAATAGGTTTTGTCATGCCCTCTTCACAACTATCTTGATGTATTTGGATCATGTTTGTTTGTTGGTGATGTGGACGCCAAGGAACTTGAAGCTCTCAACCTGCTCCACTACAGCCCCGTCGATAAGAATGGGGGCGTACTCGGTCCTCCTTTTCCTGTAGTCCACAATCATCTCCTTTGTCTTGATCACATTGAGGGAGAGGTTGTTGTCCTTGCACCACATGGTCATGTCTTTGACCTCCTCCCTATAGGCTGTCTCATCGTTGTTGGTGATCAGGCCTACCACTGTTGTGTCATCAGCAAACTTAATTTTTACATTTACATTTTAGTCATTTAGCAGACGCTCTTATCCAGAGCGACTTACAGTAGAGTGCATACATTTTATTACATTTTACATACTGAGACAAGGATATCCCTACCGGCCAAACCCTCCCTAACCCGGACGACGCTATGCCAATTGTGCGTCGCCCCACGGACCTCCCGGTTGCGGCCAGCTGCGACATAGCCTGGGCGTGAACCCAGAGACTCTGGTGGCGCAGCTAGCACTGCGATGCAGTGCCCTAGACCACTGCGCCACCCGGGAGGCTTAATGATGGTGTTGGAGTTGTGCCTGGCCGTGCAGTCATGAGTGAACAGGGAGTACAGGAGGGGACTGAGCACACACCCCTGAGGGGCCCCTGTGTTGAGGATCAGAGTGGCGGATGTGTTGTTACCTACCCTTACCACCTGGGGGCGGCCCGTCAGGAAGTCTAGGATCCAGTTGCAGATGGAGGTGTTTAGTCCCAGGGTCCTTAGCTTAGTGATGAGCTTTGAAGGCACTATGGTGTTGAACGCTGAGCTGTAGTCAATGAATAGCATTCTCACATAGGTGTTCCTTTTGTCCAGGTGGGACAGGGCAGTGTGGAGTGCAATAGAGATTGCATCATCTTTGGATCTGTTGGTGCGGTATGCAAATTGGAGTGGGTCTAGGGTTTCTGGGATAATGGTGTCGATGTGAGCCATGACCAGCCCTTCAAAGCATTTCATGGCTACAGATGTGGGTGCTACGGGTCGGTAGTCATTTAGGCAGGTGTTCTTGGGCACAGGGACTATGGTGGTCTGCTTGAAACATGTTGGTATTACAGACTCAGACAGGGAGAGGTTGAAAATGTCAGTGAAGACACTTGACAGTTGGTCAGCGCATACTCTCTACCTAGCCTTACATTACAGTATGCAAATATGCATGTACACTTTTATACTACATATCCTCCATAGGCACACACACTGTCATTTGCAGCCGCACATAAATATATACACATACTTGTATGTATACTATAAAGTAGAGCAGGAAGTTGGCTAATGAATAATATATGTGGAGAAGGATAACATCAGTGGTGGATGTGAGAGGATGTTCTCAGAAGATACTGCCTGGTTCTAGAAATATGAAATCTAAAGAGGATTAAATAAATGTCTAAATGACATGTGTGGAATTCCTATTTTATTACTCTGTTCCACTTTTTCCTGTCTGCACCACTGATCCACAGGGTGGAAAATCCAAAGTCCAAACCGTCTGGATGATCTCTGAAATGGGAAAAACAGATTCACACTTGATAGGGTAACAACCATATCCAAACTAGCTTTGGTAAGAAAGTCAACAAGGCACTCTCTCCTGAGTTTGTCTGTCTGTCTCGGAGAAAATGTTATTTGCAGATTGTCATAAAAAGAGGGGGCAAAGTACTTTAACATCTATCCCCTGACGACCAGTGTGTGGGATAAGAGCCATGGTTTCTGGAGTCCTATTTTCCCCCTCAAATCTGTGGTGTGACTTTGGCCATGTGTTCTGACTAGGGCCAGATGGGGTGCTGGGTAATCTTAGGCAAGCGCTAAAAAATCTCTCGAGGGGGGAACTAATTCAATTAATTAATCGTATCTACTGTATATCAGTAGCAGCACGATCCCAAAAATAAAGGCAAAGAGTGAATTTCTCACACGTATATATTTACAGATGGTGGCAGCGTGGGGATCATGTGGCATTGCATTGTATGTTTTGAAACCCAATCCCATAGATACTTCCTAGGGTTTTACCCAAGACACCCTGCACTGCTATTTTTGTCCCAGATCTGATTCACCTACTCAATTCAAAACTGTAACATTTACAGGTTTATGGGAAAAACCTGGCCATGAGCCTAAATACTTATAGGCAAGTCTTACCTGATCCAACAACCCAACCTTTTAATATCCAAAAAGGGAAAACAATTGTCTCCTTATGTCTTCACCAAGCTTATATGTCTCCTTATGTCTTCACCAAGTTGATATGTCTCCTTATGTCTTCACCAAGTTGATATGTCTCCTTATGTCTTCACCAAGTTGATATGTCTCCTTATGTCTTCACCAAGCTGATATGTCTCCTTATGTCTTCACCAAGCTGATATGTCTCCTTATGTCTTCACCAAGTTGATATGTCTCCTTATGTCTTCACCAAGCTGATATGTCTCCTTATGTCTTCACCAAGCTGATATGTCTCCTTATGTCTTCACCAAGCTGATATGTCTCCTTATGTCTTCACCAAGCTGAAATGTCTCCTTATGTCTTCACCAAGCTGAAATGTCTCCTTATGTCTTCACCAAGCTGAAATGTCTCCTTATGTCTTCACCAAGCTGATATGTCTCCTTATGTCTTCACCAAGCTGAAATGTCTCCTTATGTCTTCACCAAGCTGAAATGTCTCCTTATGTCTTCACCAAGCTGATATGTCTCCTTATGTCTTCACCAAGGTGAATCTACGTTAGAAGGAACTTTCATGCCACCCTATTGACACATATAAGGAAGAAAACGTGTGTGTGTGCATACTGTACGTATGTCAGCCTATATGAGGAGGCTCGTCTTTACACACATCAGTGCTGGTTCCATTTCAGTCTAACGTATAATGTTCCACAGAAATATGTGGGCAGTAATATTGACTTCATACAGTGTTTTCTTCGTCTGAAAAAGCTCCTGCGTTCATTGGATTAACATGGTTGTCATAAAATGTGGCTTTTTATCCTGGATAAAAGAAGGCTTTTGCATGATATAATTTACCAAGGTTCTTTTTTTGTGTGTGCATGACAGTCATAATTACGCAGACAAACCCGACAGTGATTGGCTTACATTGATTGGCTTACAAAAATTGCCCTTTATTTACAGTTCTATGCCAAGCTTAACCAATGTGCAGAAGAACAAATCTTCACATGGTGTTGTTATGTGACTATTTCTTGTGTAGTCTCTACTCTATTCTGCCATGTTGTGTTACCATGTCAAGGCTATGACTGTTGTTTTGTCTGGTTCCCCAGCACATCTGGCTGAGCTCAGTTGTTTCAAAATGAGACAGTCAAATAATAATCCAAGCGCTCATTGAACGTACCAATGGTAATCAAACCAATAGGTTGGAAAACCAGCAGGGTATTTCAGTGGCATTGCTGCTAAACAGTCTGAGACATTCATTTTCCCTTTGCAAGATAAGCAGATCTGAGGTGAGATCTCCTCTCTACAGGGGCCGACTGATCCATCTCCCCCTCTTCCTCCACCTGCTCCTCCCCCCTCCTCTTGTACCACACATGGTTCAGTCTCTCCTGCTGGGGCTGTAATAGCTGTGGTGGATAAAATATGGAGGGGGACCAGTCCAAGTGTTAACTGTGCTACATGGCACTCACATCTGAAGGAATATCGGATTTTGAGAGAGGCCATCCACTCTCAAGGTATTGTTCTACTTCGAGTGTTGAAATGTAAAGATTATGATCCCCACCATTTAAAAAAAGAGCCGTAAGACTGTAAAGAAATCAATTTTGTCCATGAAGTGTGACTTCGTGCAACAAAGCAACGTTTGAGATTCAATGGACCAAGAATAACCTCTGTGTGATATCCACTTCTCTGTCCTCAGCTTGTACAAAGAGACCCCAAGGGAAGTGTTTGTCACCAAATCTCATTAAAGTAGTACAGGCACTTGGACAAAGGCAGGACATAAAGTGGAGAATAGGGGGTTGCCATTGCTTGATTGGCAGTAACATTTTGTGACCTCCCTATGCAACAGGGTCCCTCACTTTACGACCAGGATTTAGGAGCTCAGTGGCGGCCAGGGTGAGGATGAGGTACAGGTTGGGTGGGAGTGTTGTGGGTGTCGCCCCCTCTGCGGGGGATGGCGGACTAATTATCCACACCAAAGGACTCACCAACATCGAAGAGGTCTGTGGATGTTTAGCCTGTTGTCACCCTTCTCATCCCTGTTTTGTCCGGCTTTTGTTTAGGCTGAGGCTCCCCTACACGTTGATTTAAAGCGTGGGTCTACCACCTCACTCTGAAAGAGACAGATATCTTCAAACAGTTCTGTTTATACAATCTGTCTACGCAGCACCACCAGACACAAACACAGCGAAAGCCTCCAGACAACCCAACTCAGACATACAGCAACATCCAGGGGGAACCTTTTCAATATCAACCCTAACACTAACACTGACCCTCACAAGTCTCCAAACACTAACAAGCACACCCTGTATGAAACCAGTAAAGTTGATGCATTATTCACAGGAGGAAACCTATGTGTTGTGTGCAGACTAAACCTACAGTAGACAGAACCTTCTGTTGTTGTGAATCAATGTGATAAAATATTCAGCACTGTTGTTTTTATTTTTATCCCTTTTTCTCCCCAATTTTGTGGTATCCATCTCTGCAACTCCTGTACGGACTCGGGAGAGGCGAAGGTCAATAGCCTTGCGTCCCCCGAAACACAACCCAACCAAGCCGCACTGCTTCTTTGACACAATGCCCGCTTAACCCAGAAGCCAGCCACACCTATGTGTCAGAGGAAACACCGTACACCTGGCGACAGTGTCAGCGTTCATGCACCCAGCCCACCACAGGAGTTGCTAGAGCGCGATGGGACAAGGACATCCCTGCCGGCCAAACCCTCCCCTAACGCTGGGCCAATTGTTCACCGCCGCCCCATGGGTCTCCCAGTCACGGCCGGCTGCGACAGAGCCTGGATTCAAACCAGGATCTCTAGTGGCAAAGCTAGCACTGCGATGCAGTGTCTTAGACCACTGTGCCACTGCGGAGGCCAGCACTGTTTTTTTTTGTTTAGTCTCAGAGTTATCTTAGATCTGAAGAAAGTCATGTCAGGTCAAAGTCAAACCTTTGATATTACACGGGCAGACACGTTTATTAAAGAGCAAGTGCATTTGGAAAGTTTTCAGACCCCTTGACTTTTTCCACATTTTGTTATGTGACAGCCTTATTCTAAAAATGATTAAATCTTCTACATACAATACCCCACAATAACAAAACAAAAACAGGTTTTTAGAAAGAATGTATTACAAATAAAAAACTGAAATATCACATTTACATAAGTGTTCAGACCCTTTACTCAGTACTTTGTTGAAGCACCTTTGGCAGTGATTACAGCCTCGAGTCTTCTTGGGTCTGTATTTGGGGAGTTTTCCCCCGTTCTTCTCTGCAGATCCTCTCAAGCTCTGTCGGGTTGGATGGGGAGCGTTGCTGCACAGCTATTTCCAGGTCTCTCCAGAGATGTTCGATCAGGTTCAAGTCCGGGCTCTGGCTGGGCCACTCAAGGACATTCAGATCCTTGTCCAAAAGCCACTCCTGCGTTGTCTTGGCTGTGTGCTTAAGGCCGTTGTCCTGTTGGAAAGTAAACCTTCACCCCAGTCTGAGGTCCTGAGAGCTCTGGAGCAGGTTTTCATCAAGGATCTTGCTGTACTTTGCTCCGTTCATCTTTCCCTCGATGCTGACTAGTCTCCCAGTCCCTGCCACTGAAAAACATTCCCACAGCATGATGCTGCCACCACCGTGCTTCACCGTAGCGATGGTGCCAGGTTTCCTCCAGATGTGACGCTTGGCATTCAGGCCAAAGAGTTCAATCTTGATTTAATCAGACCAGAGAATCTAGTTTCTCATGGTCTGAGAGTCTTTTGGTGGCTTTTGGCAAAAATCCAAGCGGGCTGTCATGTGCCTTTTACTGGCTTCCGTCTGGTCACTCTACCATAAAGACCTGATTGGTGGAGTGCTGCAGAGATGGTTGTCCTTCTGGAAGTTTCTCCTATCTCCACAGAGGAACTCTGGAGGTTCTTGGTCACCTCTCTGACCAAGGGCTTTCTCCCCGATTGCTCAGTTTGTGGGACCTTATATAGACAAAAAGTCAGATTTCGTAACCTAATAAACTCAGCAAAAAAATATACGTCCCTTTTTCAGGACCCTGTCTTTCAAAGATATTTCATAAAAATCCAAATAACTTCACAGATCTTCATTGTAAAGGGTTTAAACACTGTTTCCCATGCTTGTTCAATGAACCATAAACAACATGCACCTGTAGAACGGTCATTAGGACACTAACAGCTTACAGGCGGTAGGCAATTAAGGTCACAATTATGAAAACTTAGGACACTGAAGAGGCCTTTCTACGGAGTCTGAAAAACACCAAAAGAAAGATGCCCAGGGTCCCTGCTCATCTGCATGAACGTGCCTTAGGTATGCTGCAAGGAGGCATGAGGACTGCAGATGTGGCCAGGACAATAAATTGCAATGTCCATACTGTGAGCTGCCTAAGACAGCGCTACAGGGAGACAGGACGGACAGCTGATCGTCCTCGCAGTGGCAGACCAGGTGTAACAACACCTGCACAGGATCGGTACATCCAAACATCACACCTGCGGGACAGGTACAGGATGGCAACAACAACTGCCGGAGTTACACCAGCCATCAGTGCTCAGACTGTCCGCAATAAGCTGAGAGAGGCTGGACTGAGGGCTTGTAGGCCTGTTGTAAGGCAGGTCCTCACCAGACATCACCAGCAACAACGTCACCTATGGGCACAAACCCACCATTGCTGGACCAGACAGGACCGGCAAAAAGTGCTCTTCACTGACGAGTCGCGGTTTTGTCTCACATGGGGTGATGGTCAGATTCGCGTTTATCGTCGAAGGAATGAGCGTTACACCGAGACCTGTACTCTGGAGCGGGATCGATTTGGAGGTGGAGGGTCCGTCATGGTCTGGGGCAGTGTATCACAGCATCATCGGACTGAGCTTGTTGTCATTGCAGGCAATCTCAACGCTGTGCGTTACAGGGAAGACATCCTCCTCCCTCATGTGGTACCCTTCCTGCAGGCTCATCCTGACATGACCCTCCAGCATGACAATGCCACCAGCCATACTGCTCGTTCTGTGCAGTATTTCCTGCAAGACAGGAATGTCAGTGTTCTGCCATGGCCAGCGAGGGGCCGGATCTCAATCCCATTGAGCACGTCTGGGACCTGTTGGATCGGAGGGTGAGGGCTAGGGCCATTCCCCCCAGATATGTCCGGGAACTTGCAGGTGCCTTGGTGGAAGAGTGGGGTAACATCTCACAGCAAGAACTGGCAAATCTGGTGCAGTCCATGAGGAGGAGATGCACTGCAGTGCTTAATGCAGCTGGTGGCAACACCAGATCCTGACTGTTACTTTTGATTTTGACCCCCCCTTTGTTCAGGGACACATTATTCCATTTCTGTTAGTCACATGTCTGTGGAACTTGTTCAGTTTATGTCTCAGTTGTTTAATCTTGTTCTGTTCATACAAATATTTACACATGTTAAGTTTGCTGAAAATAAACGCAGTTGACAGTGAGAGGACGTTTCTTTTTTTGCTGAGTTTACATCCGATAATAAGCACCGAGCTCTGTTGACAGAGCTGGTCAGCTTTATCGCCAAAACTTTTGAGGATTTTACATTTAGTTGACATAGTCTTCCAAGTTGTTTCCGCAGGTTGCAAATAGCAAAATTAGAATGACTCGAGCTGAATTAAATGTAAAAGGATTTGAAAATAAAAAGCTTGGGGTATCCTACGTGCTCCGTTGACATTTCACAGAAACCAAGGTCCATCCAACCTTTTTATGCGAGTAAAGTGCGTGTCGGATAAAAAAAATCTCATGACAGGCCCGATGGAAACATAATTTGTTTTGGAAAACTTTCCAAATGTTGACAAAACAAAATACGGTAGATGTTCCTTTCCAATAAATATCGAGGGTCTTATTCTGGTGACATGATCATCGATGCTTGTCTGCTATTTGACAAATAAAAATTATCTTGCTTTTTTGTCCATAATAGTCTTATCATGTCAGCTATGCGTGCGCTCTAGCCAACAGCACGCACACATGCCAATACCAGAGTGGGCACACTTGCTATATCGCACATTTTTTTGTGAGAAAACCATCAGTAGAGTTAAAAATGTGATGGAACACATGGGAATTTAACTGCAAAAGTTATTTGTATGTGCACTATGTCATCACGCACAGCCTTTTATCTGCAACAAGTCCATTTGATGGAAACATCTCTGGTAGGAAAATGCGCATATTGTTTTTATGCAGAGTTTATAATATTTGCATGAAAATCTGTCGCCAATTGGATGGAAACCTAACTATTGATACACTTGTTTTTGTGAGAAGTTTTTGAAAAAGAACAGGAACTTCTCATTAATATGAACAGCGTATACGAAAATATGAATAAATGTCATGTCTCAAAATCGATATCGATCTTACCTTTATACTGTTTTATGTCCTCCAGATTTGAGGAGAAAGATGACAAGTTCAGTGGTAGCCCTTAATTCTCGCACAGCATCTGACCCAGCTAACGCCACGCTAAATTCCTAGTTTGACCACCCTACCAGGGTAAAAACTTCAACAATCTCTGAACAGATTATGATCGAGACGAGGCTTGGACCATTGGTTTTCTTAGAGGATCATCATCACAATTAACATCTTATTTTACCCATTGGTCAAAATATGCTTTTTTTATTGGACACTCTAAAAAGTACCAACAGTTTAATCCAAGAGAGGACAAACATTATTATGAGCTAATGACCTAGGTCTAACCTTGATAAGTTATTTTGTTTTGAACAAAATCTGTTTGTAACCAGGAGCTACTACCAATAATCTATTGTGTTATCATATTGGTTAGTCAAACAGTGCAGAGCGTGAGTACAATGCCGAACATGACAAAATCCCACCAATGAACCCAGCCCCCACATTAAAGGTCATGACCTCGGATGATATACAGCCCTGCCTCACAAAAGCAGTAAATGTCTGATGCTTCCAGAGGGTCACTCTTGGTAACCTGCCAGTGATTTCTGTGGCTACCGAAAGGGAGGGTGGTCAGCATTTCGGTGCGTTGTCATCCAGAGAGAAACTCCAATGCATCCATCCTCTCTGGCTGCATCTGTCTGTGTCAGTTCAGTGTGTTGGCTATCTTTGTCCATTACATTTCTCCCCAGGTTTTCAACACCCCCTTATAAAGCAATGAAGGCATGTCTCGGGTGTTTATTTAAATGTCTATTTCCATTTCACATTCCTAAAAAGGTCCTAATGATAAAAGACCAAAATAGAGGAGACCAGCGGCGACCAACACAGCTGCAATTACTCATGATGTTAGTAATTAAGCATGTAAACCTGGCCTCCCGGGTGGCGCAGTGGTCTAGGGCACTGCATCGCAGCGCTAGCTGCGCCACCAGAGACGCTGGGTTCGCGCCCAGGCTCTGTCGCAGCCGGTAGGGATATCCTTGTCTCATCTTGCACCAGCGACTCCTGTGGCGGGCCGGGTGCAGTGCGCGCTAACCAAGGGAGCCAGGTGCACGGTGTTTCCTCCGACACATTGGTGCGGCTGGCTTCCGGGTTGGAGGCGTGCTGTGTTAAGAAGCAGTGCGGCTTGGTTGGGTTGTGCTTCGGAGGACGCATGGCTTTCGACCTTCGTCTCTCCCGAGCCCGTACGGGAGTTGTAGCGATGAGACAAGATAGTAATTACTAGCAATTGGATACCACGAAAAGGGGGTAAAATTTAAAAAATAAAAATAAAAAAAGCATGTAAACCTTTTGGGAGGTTAAGTTTACACTGAGTGTACAAAACATTAGGAATACCTTCCTAATATTGAGTAGCGCCCCCGTTTGCCCTCAGAACAGCTTCAATTCATCGGGGCATGGACTCGAAAAGGTGTCGAAAGCGTTCTACAGGGATGCTGGCCAATGTTGACTCCAATGCTTCCCCACAATTGTGTCAAGTTGGCTGGATGTCCTTTGGGTGGTGGACTATTCCTGATACCAGTGGCGGTCGGTGCTGTTTAGAATGAGGGAGCAAGATTATTAGATTATTATTCTTTTATGACCATGGCCTTATTTCTATTACAGCATATTGGATGACTGTCATTCATATTCCATTCCCCCAGCTCAATGTAACATCGATAGGTTTAGGCTACTACATGATACTCACATTTTCCCTATACCCATCATGAGGTTGCTACAACCTAACCTACGAATGAAAGTTTACAACATAGGTGCACAGGTTGAGAGAAAATTTGAGTAATCAAGGTGACAGTGATACATTCAATACCGCCTTGCCCACTCTTGCTTGCATCTAGCTGATCTAGGGTGTAATTATTAGTTGCAAATTAATGTATTTTTATCCCTGTTTAGTTCCGTTTGCTTCCGTTTAAGAACTGTTTTTCAACAGAATCGGCGAAATGAATACACACCTGATCACCCGCAAACACAGTTCACTTTCATAGCATCATATACAAACAGCATGATCACTTTGCTCGTTATATAATTCCTTCTTGCATCTATGCGCTCTCCTCCTCTCACCATTTCCCTTCGCTTGTGGACAACACAACAGCTCTTTGTGACCAGGTGAAGAAACCTTTCCAAGCCAAACCTTCATATCATAACCGCTAACCGCTACACACAGCCTACATCGTTGTCACCATTATTAGCTAACTTCATAGTCAACATAGTTACTAAAACTAACGCGTTAGTAAACCCGCTACAATCATACAGTACAGTGTACAGTCAGCCAGCAGTTAAGCAGTTACACCGGCAGACCCGGTGGCAATAAATTAATAAAATCAAAAGCTTACCTTGACTTGGAATAGTTCCAGTGTTGGACAGCCATAGTCAGCTAGCTAACATAACATCCCCCTCTGTTTTGAGCCGGGTGTTTGAGTAGGCTAAACTAACTAGCTGCATTTGCTAACTAAGTAAGTGAAAGTGAAAGAAATACAACAAAATATAGCTAGCTCTCTCTCTATCTCTCTTGCATTTTTTAAACAATTAATTTGTTCAAAACTGTTCAGCTATTGTCTTTCTCTCTCTTTGAATCAACTGCTCACCACAATATATGCACTGCAGTGCTAGCTGTAGCTTATGCTTTCAGTACTAGATTAATTCTCTGATCCTTTGATCAGGTGGACAGCATGTCAGTTCATGTTGCAAGAGCTCTGACAGGTTGGAGGACGTCCTCCGGAAGTCATCATAATTACTGTGTAATTCTGTGGAAGGTAGTGAAAACTTTGAGCTTCCTAGGTTTTGTAGTGAAGTCAATATAACCAGAGGAGGACAGAAACTAGCTGTCCTCTGGCTACACCATGGTGCTATCCTACAGAGTGCTGTTGAGGCTACTGTAGACCATTGAAAAACAGTGTGTTTTAATTAATTATTTGATGACGTGAATATATTTAGTATGGTTTTATCTAAAAAGGATAACTTTTTTTTATGTTTCACTATTTTTATTTTTATGAAATTCACTGAAGAGGATGGTCCTCCCCTTCTTCCTCTGAGGAACCTCCACTGCTTGATACACACGGGAAACTGTTGAGCGTGAAAACAATTGCAGCATCGCAGTTCTTGACACACTCAAACTGGTGCGCCTGGCAGCTACTACCATACCCGTTCAAAGGCACTTATATCTTTAAATCTTTTGTCTTGCCCATTCATCATCTGAAAGGCACACATACACAATCCATGTCTCAATTGTCTCAACGCTTAAAAATCTTTCTTTAACCGGTTTCCTCCCCTTAATCTACACTGATTAAAGTGGATTTAACAAGTGACATCAATAAGGGATCATAGCTTTCACCTGGATTCACTTGGTCAGTCAATGGTTTGTACACTCAGTGTATATGTTAGAGAATACCCAATGAGGACGGAAACTTAAATTTAGGAGAAATAAGCCAACAAAATGTTTTATGCATTCATATAGTAGAATAGTGTTCTGTAGCTTTCATAGGGCTCTATTCAATCCATATCGCGGAAGTTCACCATTACAGCGTAATTTAAATTTAAAGACAACGTTACCGCATTAGTTGAGACTGCATTCATGGTAACCGCTGCATATGTTGGGTTAATCGGACATTACCTTTAAATGTCTATCGCGCAACCTGTAATGCTTACATTTTACATTTACATTTAAGTCATTTAGCAGACGCTCTTATCCAGAGCGACTTACAAATTGGTGCATTCACCTTATGACATCCAGTGGAACAGCCACTTTACAATAGTGCATCTAAATCTTTTAAGGGGGGGGGGGGGGGGGGGGTCAGAAGGATTACTTTATCCTATCCTAGGTATTCCTTAGAGAGGTGGGGTTTCAGGTGTCTCCAGAAGGTGGTGATTGACTCCGCTGTCCTGGCGTCGTGAGGGAGTTTGTTCCACCATTGGGGTGCCAGAGCAGCGAACAGTTTTGACTGGGCTGAGCGGGAACTGTACTTCCTCAGTGGTAGGGAGGCGAGCAGGCCAGAGGTGGATGAACGCTTCAGCGATACCGATTGAATAGAGCCCATAGCCTTCATATTTCCGGTAATCATTTCAGATATTGGTATGTAGCTGGTATTTTGAGGGCCGTCAATACTCTTCAATAATATTACAAAACCAAAAACTTTGAAGGAGCCTTTAAAGGGGAATTTTAAATAGGCTGTATGAATTTGTATGTAGAGGAAGAGGGTTTACCAGATGGTTGCATGTTAAAATCCCAAGCAGTGCATATTACTGCAGTGCCCTTGAGCAGGGCACGTAACTTGGATTGCGTCATTGTGTGCATCGTGCCTTTAAATGGATTACCTGTAAAATGTATGCATATCTGAATAGAAGAGAACAGAGGTAGAATGGAAAGAGAAGAAGGATTTGAAGCTTAAAAGGTTATTGGGTCCTTTATAATCAACAACAGTCTCAGACAGACTTGATTATCTTCACATGGAGCATTTATCATACCCATATTGTTCTTTTAAAGCCTGACTGACATTGGTAATGGTATTATAGCAGGTGTTAGTTTGCATGGTTGACAGTAAGTACCTTTGATACTGCACGTCAGCCATTGTTTTAGATTAACTGTGGTAACCAATGAAGGGTACGACACCTACTGTAACAGAATGTTTTGTTCAGATGGGGGAACTAAACATTTTGACTGATATACTGTATTTAGCCAACCAATGGTGTAATGGTTATGATGCACTGTAAGTATTGGCAGTCAAATATCAGACACATAAGGGCTACTATGGGCTACGATGAGTGTTGACATTAGACATGGAAATACTATAGTATCTAAATTACTTTCTTTTCATTTCAAATGTGTGATCGGATTGATATTCTGATATTTCGTATGGAAAACAATGTCAATATTCTACCCTTCTACAGGATCAACCTCCACCATATAATACCTAGACGCACGGGACAGAGAGGGGAAAGGAAAGGGGAAATGGGATATCTAGTCAGTTGCGTTCAACTGGAATTTGTCTTCCACATTTAACCCAACACCTCTGAATGTGGGAGGGGAGGGGGGGATATGCAGACAAACTGGTGATACATTCTTTGAATGTCTGGCATAGAGTGGCACCTTGCTGAGTTATCAAACAGGAGTCAACCTCTAAATGCAGGACTGGTGGTGAGGCCTGAAAACTGAGTTTTACAGCTGAGGCTCTGAAGTGGAACATCCTAAGCCAAATATTGACTAGAATTTGTGATTACTTTGACATGAAAGTCTGTATGTAGTGATTACTCTTCTCTGTATGTTTCACAGGTCAAAGGGCACAGCTCACGCAAAGATGTGGAAAAACAATACTCATTTTCGCATGTCTTCTCTCATTCAGAAATGACTCAAACTTTCCCTGGCATGATAGTGTGCCGTAGACTCCATAATGGCACAAATCGAGAGGTAGAGTGCCCAGCGCCCAGAGTGGTAAACTAATCATCAGTCTACTTGACAGGCTACACCACACTATGACCCATCATATAAAATCCCTGAATCATTTCAAAACAACAACGGTTGTTTCTCAGGTGAAGTCATCAACTGGAGGGTTTAACAGCTGCTATGGCCCAGCTGAGATCCAGACTGTAACTGTTTGCCCTGCAGTGCTGTGTCCCTGTGTGGTGCTCTGACAGTCTGTTTCCTGAGAGCAGCAAAGCTAAAGGCCATGGAGAGCCAAGCAGAGCAGAATCTCCAACCTCTGCAGCTCCAATTAAAGCTTTGCTGGACTGTTCAGGCAGACATCCAAGCCCCAGAGAGTAAAACAACCCGTTTTGTGTCCTAATACCACCCTCTTCTCCCTTGCTCTCCCCTATCCCGACACCCATCTTGGCTGTTAGATAATCCTTACTCCCCTGGGCCAGTACTTTATAGTGAAAACAAACTGTGATCAGCTGACTGCCGGGGCTGTGAGGAACGACGGGGAGAAAAAGCAGAAATACTGTGACTAACAACTGTAAACAGTAACAATCACAGTGGCACTGTGGGCTCTGTTAACTTACATCATGTCACTTGTCTGTCATGAGGTACATGGTCAGTGATATAGAGAAACAATACAGACTTTATCAGTAATTACAAATTGGATACACATAAAGAAATGCTTCATAACAGTACTACAAGTGATGTAACCGTCCCATGTGTTATTCTTCCTTTTCTGTGGGCTTTACACAAAAAGCACAATTCCATTTAGTTAAACTCTCCATATAGTTCCAGAACTGTACTTCTCGCTTGTGTCCCACCACCACCAAAAGACGGCAATTCATTAAATTAGCCACTGGCGTGGCAAAATTGTCGAATGGGCTGGACAGAGTTCCCAAAGCGTTTAATGAGAACATTCCTGAGTGTAATAGTGGATGAAGTATCCTGGGAGCGCACAGCTTGGGCTGAGGCTAGAGAGAGACGTTTCACTGGCGGAGAGAGAGAGAGAGAGAGAAAGAGAGAAAGAGAAAGAGAGAAAGAGAAAGAGAAAGAGAGAGAGAGAGAGAGAGAGAGAGAAAGAGAGAGAGAAAGAGAAAGAGAAAGAGAGAGAGAGAGAGAGAGAGAATAAAAACGAGAGGAACACACATAAAGATATTGTTTTGATTTACAAATGCATTCTTATCTCAAGGCCACTGTGATAAACATCAAGTCAGTCTCTCACTGTCTCCCCCACACATATTGACTAACATAGACCACACACTTGTCCTCCACTGTACACTAACCTACTGATTTCTGACAGTTTTAGGTCTCTACTACCTACATCGAAAAATAACATTGTCCAGAGGCGGATAGGAACATTTTGCAATATGAGTGATAAGCAAGCAAGGACATCTACCCAGAACTAACTGTCAGCATGGAGTGTCTTCACATTGAGAGAGGAACTTTATGGGCCAAACAAGATATCACAGAGGAAGAGAAACAATAACATAAGATAGGTCATATATTTGCACTTACAAACCAATGGCAGAGTGGTCTATTCATTTAAAAACATATTTGTTTGACCTCTTGTTTTTAATGGAAAACTTTGGTACAGAAAAATACATACTTACCTAAGAATCAAAGTAGGTTTATGCTTTACTGTCCAAACCATTTCATTGTACCCTGGGGTTGTGGGTTACAACAAGACTCATGCTGATTCAGAGCAAGCCCTGAGGCCTGGTGCTAAATGACTACGTTTTTAGCAAATAAGCCACACAGAATCTAGATGAAGTTACACATAGATGCTGATGTAGAGCTAGTTTTACAATTCCCTTTGATGCCTAACACCAGGATTAGGGGAGGGTAAGCTGATCCTAGATCTGTGTCTATGGGAAAACGTCTACCTGAAGATCGCAGCACAGTGCCAAATAAACAGCATCTGAGTGATGACCATGTGAGGCAGAAACAAGTCTGTTTAATTGCCTCCTTAACGCCTGAGAGAACAATGTCTCACAAGGTACTGTGCTTGTTTCCCCGAGCGACCATGTTTGTTGACAGGTCTTGGTTGGGTTTGCTCTGTTCACGTTCGAACATGGAGTAAATGGTTGAAGGCACAGGGTTGCAATAAACACAAACACTATGTTCCACTCATGATTCATCAGTTGTCCTCACTGTCACACAGTATTTAACAGTTAACCTGACTTCTAATAATAATGTGATGTTAGCCTTTCAACCTATCACATCTCCTTGCAAGACACCACACCTGGGTTCAAATGACTAAATTATTTAAATTATATTCACATACATGTCAAAGTAAATATTAAGATATTTTTTCTTTAAAAAAAACAAATAGTTGAATATTGGAATGTATTTGGAACTACACTTGGAAAGTATTGGCATGTATTTTCAAACACAAATATGCTATTATTTAAAAACTCAGGTCTGTTTGGTCCTAGGGCTATTTGAAATAACGTATTTGGAAACAAGTATTTAAAAATATTTTCAAGTAGTATGCTACTTATAGAAAGCTATTTCAAAAAAAGCTTTCAAATACTTCAAATAGAATAGTTGATTCGGCACCACATTATTTGAAAATACTCAAAAATACAGAATATAAGTATTTAAATGACAAATACTAAACCCAGGACTGCAAGACACACAGATATGTGACCAAGGCCAATCCATGTATGAATATTCACATTCACCATTCATTATTCCCAATAGCAGGAGGCAGATCACCTTCCAGACACCAGTGCAGGAGCTGATTGCACAGTAACCCATTTCAGGTCACATCGTTACAGAGTCATTCATTGGAATTGGCACTTATCTATTACTCAGTGGTGGTGGGTGTTATTGAAAGTATTATCTGTGTTCCGCCAGCCTGGCTAAGGTCAGAGATAGTAATGGAGCCAGGTTGACCTCTATGGATGGGCCAGAACAGAAGACATCATTTACCTCCTGGCCCTCAGTGTCAAATACAGTATTAGGATGTCCAATGCAGAGAGACCCCTGGATCTTCCTATTAACCCATTAAGGTACAGAGGGAAGATAGGATGTTATGTATGCAAAGAGTGGTTCGTACAGGCAAAATGAGAGATAGGGATTTCTCTTTCACCATGGTTTCAGTTAGATTTGCTTTCATAAAATGTAAGATTTCTGATGCTGTCTTCTGTCACTTTCATCAAAAATGAACTACGGTTTAATAAGAGAAGCTACATTTATCGTACATCATCACATCTTCAAAAGATGAACATCAAAAACATAACAGATGGCTTTGTTTGAGATCACACGTGAAGCTGAACTTGCAAGTGGCGCTAAATCTCCCTTTGTGCACACAAGCACAACCTCAGGTCATTGGAGAGAAACAGAAACACACGAAGAGAGCACTCTGATGGCCCATCTGTCAACCAGCTGTATTCACGCAAAAGCAGGGAATATCTCATATGGAAAAGTTAGAAGAATATGACAAGATTCTTACATGTTCTACCTGGAGCAATATGTAAGCAATACATATGGCTGCAAATATACTTACAAGATTCATAGAAGATTCTTGTAATATCTGACTTATATGTTGCATGTATTATATTATATAAACCATACAAGAGACATGTAAGCTAAACCTTCTAAGGTCTCATACATGGGACATACTTATTTCAAAGCAGTTGCATACCACTGTCTGATGTCACTGACGCAAGCAATGTGACACTTATTGGAAAAAATAAGCAAAGTTCGCTGCGAGGATGAGTGGAAGGAGGAGGAGCAGGAGGAGGAGAGGGTGAAGAGGAGGAGGAGGAGAAGATGGTGAAGAGGAGGAGGAGGAAGAGGGGAGGAGAGGAGGAAATTGATGAATGACTTTAATAGCAGCAGTTAATCTATTTAGTTATTAAGTGGAGATCTCCAACAACCATTCTCATGATAGCACATTAGTAATGTGACAAATATCATAGCTAAACTGGCTTAGTGACAAATATCATAGCTAAACTGGGCTTGGTTAGAACCCTGGATGGGAGACCAAAGGCATAGCTGTAGATACATCAACTGTCTAGCAAGAGGTGCTGCCCAGCCTTAACCATAGAAACTCATACCAGAATATGTTTATAAAAGTATTATATTTTTCTTATAATAATTGTGATATTTTTTTATATGTTGACTTAAAAAAACAATGTGAAACCTATAAGGAAAGCATTTATTTTGTTACAATCTCAGCACATACACATTCCTTATAATATTCGTAGATGATATTCGTAGATGAAATATATGAAATTCATATATTTTGTCTCAAATACTGCCATATCTTTGTAGGAAAAGCACCACATCATGTACTCAATTGTGTATGTCATATGAGGCATATACATGAACACATATACAAATACACCACTGCCATACAAGATTCGTATTTGATTTTCATGATTATTTTCCATATGTGCTGTAGTTGGCATCACTACTGTTGGGCTGGCTTAAACATCACTGACCTTGACATCAAGCTTGGGGTTGACCACGTGTTCTTTTGATAAGTGTGTGAATTGGACCATTTTCCTGTCCTGCTAAGCATTCAACATGTAACGAGTACTTTTGGGCGTCGGAAAATGTATGGAGTAAAAAGTACATTATTTTCTTTAGGAATGTAGTGAAGTAAAAGTTGTCAAAAATATAAATAGTAAAGTTTATTTATTTATTTTTCACCTTTATTTAACCAAGTAGGCCAGTTGAGAACAAGTTATCATTTACAACTGCGACCTGGCCAAGATAAAGCAAAGCAGTGCGACAAAAAACAACAAAACAGAGTTATACATGGGATAAACAAAAGTACTGTCAATAACACAATAGAAAAATCTATATACACTGTGTGCAAATGGAGTAAGGAGGTAAGGCAATTAATAGGCCATAGTAACAAAGTAATTACAATTTAGCAAATTAACACTGGAGTGATAGATGTGCAGATGATGATGTGCAAGTAGAAATACTGGTGTGCAAAAGAGCAAAAAGGTTAATAAAAACAATATGGGGATGAGGTAGGTAGTTGGATGGGCTATTTACAGATGGGCTATGTACAGCTGCAGCGATCGGTAAGCTGCTCAGATAACTGATGCTTAAAGTTAGTGAGGGAGATGTCTCCAACTTCAGCGATTTTTGCAATTCGTTCCAGTCATTGGCAGCAGAGAACTGGAAGGAAAGGCGGCCAAAGGAGGTGTTGGCTTCGGGGATAACCAGTGAGATATACCTGCTGGAGCGCGTGCTACGGGTGAGTGTTATGGTGACCAGTGAGCTGAGATAAGGCTGAGCTTTACCTACCAAAGACTTATAGATGACCTGGAGCCAGTGGGTCTGGCAATGAATATGTAGCGATTAAAGTACAGACAACCCCAAAAAACAAATGAAGTAGTACTTTCAGCTCATTGGCTGTCAGACTGGGTATCTCCTGTAGTGCCTGGGGGACAGCGCATTGCCAGGCCTGTGTCACTGCTCAGCTATTCGTTAGAGAGTGGGTGTGGATCACAGGGTTGGTTTGATATAATAGAGCTTTACGCAAGCTTGGTAGCTTGCCTCTGCACACCCTTCACTGCTCTGACGCACTAGCAGCATACTATACTATGGGAGCAACAATGCAGAGGGAGAACCTGTCAAATTCCTCTGCTCTTTCTGCTTGACTTGTACCCACCCTTACAAAGGGTTCCCTGTGAAGTATGTCAAAGTAAACTACTAGACCCACACTTCAGTTCAAGTACTTTTTCTCAAGGGTAAAAAATTCCCTTAGCACAGACTAATTTCCCTGCCTTATTACCTGGTCAGTGCTCACAGCTGCTTGGGGAGTGAGAGGTAATGTTCTATTCTGGAAGCACTATCTGTGAGCCAACTTTAATGACCCATAAAGCTGAAGCCTCCCATAGAATGTGGAGATACACATCAGAAACACCCTAAATTACAGCACTGGTGAAATGTAGTGTGCAGGGCATATTTAGACATCAGGGTCGGCAATGCTAGCAGCCAAGCTGGATGACTGTTATTGGCAAAACCAAATGGTGTGGTCAAAGCTCTATAAAGCCTAACTTCTAGTGAAAGATGTTTCCTTAACTTCAATTAATGTAGACCTGCTTTACATGGTTTGGGTTTTGTGCCTTGGGAGAGCAGAGCACTTTGATGATGAAATCGCAAAAACACACTAATCAAATAAAAGTTGAATTGAATTAAACTTGGCTACTGTGTTTTCTGTGCTGGTTTGAGTCAATACTGCTGACTAATCCAGCTCAAACTGCTGAGACACACAGGGAGGTTCTAATCAAGGTAATTGGATTTGGTATCAGTAGAAGTGTATGGTTGGTCGTGAGACTGTGGCTGTGACGGGGGATGGCTGGGTATTGGTGGGCCCTTCTTACATTCCTGCATGACTTGTCTTCCCAGATCGGCCTGCAGGCAAGTAGAGTGAATAAAGGCGTCCGCACACCAGGTTCGGTTTGCTCTTAGCAGAACTCGGCTAGGCGAAGTGAACATCTGTGTCTCACATACGCCCTTAAAAGACCATTGGTTGAAAAACTAGAAAAAAATATGCCAATATTACTTTGCCCCGCAACAAATAGACAAAATACACTACTTCAAAAGTCATAATTAATCTGAAAAATCAAGAAATCTGTAATCATTTTTTACGTTTTTGCCAAGTAGGAGTTTGTCACGTAATTTTACATCTAAGATGCTTGGTGCAGTATTTCTCAAGTGAAAAAATGTGCATTAAAACTGGTCTCTCATTGAATGACGAACACTTAATTGAAGAATCCTTACTTTTGACCAATCACAGACAAAAGGGCGTAAACTTCGACTAGGCTCTATAAAAATATTGTGTGCTCGAACAGCCCAACAAAAAAAACTGCCCAACACCAAAACAAACAAAAAGTAATAATATTTGCGCAAACTGTTTTGACTGGGACGGTAAGCTTAAGGGTGAAAATGCCTCTAAAACATAGGTGATGCTATTGGAATATAACAGCATGGACACAAAACCTAAAAAAAGGTAGCAATACATAGCTCCAAAAATGTGTGAAGTGTGAGAGACAATTCAAAGACACAGTGACATTGCATTAATCTGGTCATTAATCCCATTACCTGATAAATAGAATGCCCAAAAATAGACTAAAGTGAAGGTTTTCGTGTGCTGGTGTAGGCTCCTAGCCTCCATTATTGATTTGAATTATGTGGTACGTTTGAAGTCAGTCCTGCCCACAGCTTTCCTTTCATATGGCTTTCAAATATTTATACAGGCCAAACTCTGCAGATCCTTGATCCTGTTTCTTAGTATTCTGTGAACACATACAAAATCAAGTAACTTCTACTAAATCCACTGATTTCCACTATACAAGTAATATGGGTCACTTATTCAAACCTCTAGATTTTCTCTACTGATGAAATACAATATATCTGAGAAACCAGTTACATATTAGCACCTGGCAAGAACTAGGTTATTTTCGTTGTTGTACTATTGCCAAGTGGCGCAGGAAGAGTAACTTATAACAGTCTCAAGTTTAGAATTGCCTGTGGTTTTTGGGCTTCTATAACACTGCCCTTTATCTCACTGGAAGGTGAGATGCCCTTCAAGAAAACACATTCCTCAACTATTCCCAACTTTCTTTGTGAGCTGATTATACCATTTGTCTGACTAATAAAATTAACTGATCAATTAATGGAGCTACCATAGATATATAAAATGACTGGAAAACTGCCAATGAATGTCCTCTAGGAGACTTTTGATGTGCAAATCACTAATTCAATGTCATTGAAGAATACAGGTAAGCAGTTCCTCTTGTGATTGATGCAAAAGCTATAATGAGAAGCCCAAGAGATTGTTTGTTCTTTAAACGATCTCTGCCAGGATGGGATCAAGCAGGCAGATGTTAAAGGAAAGATTAGTAATTGAAATAGGAGACAACAGCTCATGTTTCTGACTCAAAAGGACTCTTTTTCAATGAGGTTCTTAAGAAAAAAAACACGTCAAAAAAGCAAAATGGAAAACTGGACCGAGGACCCTATAGGGACCCTTGGTGTTCTGTTGAGAATACCATAAACATTTTGATATAACAAGGGCAGACTATAACGCTTGGTCAGCATGGTCAAATAAACAGAAGGAAAGAAGGGGACTTCCAGATAGTGTCTTCAATAATTTATTAATTTGTAAGTATTACAAAAAAAAAAGAAATATGTACAGAACGTAAAAACATATTGGTTGTAACAACTTGACACATTTAAGTCTACCATGACAAGCAAAACTGTGGTGAAAACTTGCATCATGGCTAGCAGCCTCAGGCCTTGTGCCAGCAGGCATTTCAGTTCCAATGCCATCTGAACATTGGGTAGAAATACAGTCCCTCTTGATCTACAAAAGCGTCGTCTTTTCCAACGGTGAACCACCTCCGTGAAACAAAGTGAACTACAAGGTAAACTAAATTAGAACTACCATACGTCACTGGACGTTTGGACTAGACCGTGTCGGCGCTACAACTTGATAAAAAAGATGGGAATGTTTATTGAAAAAAAAGAGCCACTGTAAAGGGCTGAACGTAGTCCGTGCTGTGTCCAACGTATAGTATAACAGGTCCATTTCTCTGTCCTCTGGACTGACCGTCACTGGGAAACCAAAAGCAGGTCGTCCGGGGCACAAAATTCCCATAAAATTCCAAGGAACACCAACAAGGTCCATTCTGCGGGTAAACGCCTTTCGGAAGCTCAGACGCACAGCTCATCTCTTCTTCTTACTGTGTCTGAGCAGCTTCTTCCTCTTTAGGATCATTTCATATAGTTTCTCCAGGCCGGGTTGGAGCCCCTGGCCGTTCAGCGCGCTGCATCCCTGGGTGTGGTGCAGTGTGGAGTTGCTAAGCTCGTGGAGGGCCAAGGCCTTCTCCACCTCCACAGCAGAGACTGCAGAGTCCAAGTCCTGCTTGTTGGCAAGCACCAGAATTGGTACTCCCTGGTTCTCTGCTGAGCGACTGATGCGGTGGAGCTCCACCTTGGCCTCCTCCATGCGCTCAGTTTCTGCAGCATCCACAACAAACACCAGGCCATCGGTGCGACGCGTGTATGACTTCCACAGGGGCCGCAGCTTCTCCTGACCGCCCACATCCCACACCTGGAAGGTGGTGGTGGCCCGCGAGCTTCCAACTGCTACTTTAATCCGTTCAGTGTTGAAGCCCTTTGTGGGGATAGTCTCCACAAATTCCCGGAGCTTTAGTCTGTACAGCAGGGAGGTCTTTCCTGCAGAGTCCAGGCCGATGACGACCACATGCAGAGACTGGAAGTTGGGGAGGAAAGGAGTGTTGGGGGCTATCTCTGTTAGCTGGTTGCCCATTTTGGCTGGTTGTCTGGCCCTGAGTGAGGTGGCAGAGTCTAGTAGGGGAGGTGGTGGGTGTCTCCAGAGAGATGGAGCATTCACACCTACTTCAAAAGGCAGCGGTTGCAGACCAGAAGGCAGACGACTAAACTCACTGATGACCTTGTAAAATGAAGGAAACGGGCAAGATTAGTTATGTATTATAGATGGCACCATGGATGACAATCACATATTTTTAGTCTACTGACTATGCTTCAAAGGGGGGAAAAAATGACATTTCAGTTAGCCACAAGTTTTCAAAACAACCCTGCCTATCGTTCCATAGCAGAAAAAAGTATGTAATTATATGGAACTGCAGTTGAATTGCCATTACTGTTTGACAACAACACTGGCTAAAATCCTGTACTTTTTTACATGGCAATACGAGAAGAGTGTACAGTACGCATTGTCAATCCATCTTATCGCACTATCTACAGAAAAATCAATTGACCACATTGAAATGTGTTTTGTCAACAAGGCACAGAATATTCTGGTCCCATGTATGTAACGTTACTTCAGCAAACTTCTCTGTCCTGTTGGTTCGTTGCATATGCGGCTGCATAGCAACACTGGTGTCGCTAACGTTAACTAACGTTAGCTAGCTAACCTTAATTAACGCGAAAAAAAATAACAAATAGTAGAACACTTTAGTTAAGTGTTGGCCGTCTAGGTAGATAGTTGGGTAACAATTATATAGTTGTACGTAATTTCAGTGGCCAGTGAGGTTAACATACATTGGCTAGTTACTGGCTAGTCCGTGCGAGAAACAATATCGAACCGAGTCGGGACACTTAGCGTTAACGTTTATTAGTTGCACCGAACCAAACAAACGATGTTCGTTAGTTAGAACATTACACATAACCTTACCTTTATAGCGTGTCTGTATTGAGTCAGACAACATAATTCCAACACAGATAAGCACAAATCCACACTGAAGAAGAATAATTCCAAAAGAAGCTGTGCTAGAACCACCAGAGTCCCTCTACTTGAATCTCCAGGCAAGGAATGGAACCAAAGGTGGTGAGTGCGACTGAAGAACACAACACCCACGAGTGACGTAACGAAAACACTCCCAGTCCCAGCCTCCCCCCTAATGCAATGAGTTTTAAATGGAAAGTGCAGTGACCTCTGACTTGTGAGCTCTTATCGACAGTTATCAGTCTATTGCTATGGAATTGTCAAACTAAAGGAATAAACAAAGTAGGATATTGATTATGTGGGTATGCTTAGCTTGGTTGGCTGTCTTGGCTGTTTTGCCTTTTTATTTAATCAGTACATAATTGTAAACCACTAAACAGTAACCTATTTCATATTTTGACATGAGACATCATGTTCAGTAGCCTATGAGAAATGTATGCCAGCACAAAATCATGGAAATATGTGTATAAAGTAGTTGGGGTAGCCGCTTGAGGTCTTTCTGCTCTGAACAAAGTTGGGGGCAGCAAGAGGACAATGGGTCGACTGTGGCAATTTGAATGCTAATGCCTTTGTAGTCTTTTCCTTGAACAGCACCATGATAACATTTCAGGAAATGACCCGCTGGAGTTGGAGTGCCCTGTATTCATAGGGCATGTGTTATGAAACCAGCCAGATCATATCAGCATATCTGGGAGGAATCTAGTTACTATTCTCAGCACACTTGCTGGTTGTAGCCTGTCATGAGGGGAGGATGCAAAACTGTGTGCAGATTTGAAAATAGAGTGGTTATCAGATGTACCCACAGTGCAGCAAATGGAGGGCAGATATCACACATGGGAGTTAAATGAAAACTCACAGGGGAATTGAGATTGAGAAATTGTGTCAGCATGTGCAACAATAATTATCTTTCCTGCAGAGCAGGATTCCATGCGAAGGGTCTGCCTCGGAGCAGAACTCACTAATTACACACAGTCAATGTTCAAATCACTGACAAATTAGCTTTCAAGTGAAGCAAATCAAATAATATAGAGAAAAGGCGTGTTATACTGTGCTTCTTCTCTCATTTTAAATTCACTCGACCTTCGCACACACACAACACAGACATTTTACTGTCATTATCACAAGGGAACAACCTCAATATACAATGGACAATTATTCATTGGCGCTACATTTATAGAGCAGTTGCTATCTTAAGAAACAATTGGTAAATGATCAATTGGGTACCAATTAACTTTTAGGACTGAATATATCATGCAGAATATATGTTTCTAAGTAGACTGTCTATGCATCTACTTATGTATTCTGATTGGCAATTGCTGTGTTTGCTTTGTATGATAAAAAGGCTAGAAAAACAAATAGGTCTATGTTATTTAAAGCTTTGATTAATTGGAATTTGAATGCAAGAAAAAATGCCTCCAGACTGTATTAAGCCAAAGGAGCCGATAGCCTAGTGGTTAGAGCATTGGGCCAGTAACCGAAAGATTACTAGATCGAATCCCTTACCTTGTCAAATCTGTCGTTCTGAACAAGGCAGTTAACCCACTGTTCCTAGGCTGTCGTTCTAAATAAGAATTTGTTCTTAACTGACTTGCGAAGTAAAATCAACAAGAGGGGGTATGTTTTTACTAAACATGACAGTAGCGTCCTCTACCGACTAATATGGGAAATACATCCATATATTGTGAAGTTTACACCTGAAAGATTCACAGGTGCAAAACTATTGCAGAACGACAATGCATTTGGTAAGTTACCAAACGTGCATTGCACATATAACATGATCAAATGGGTTGGAGATTTCCAGACTCCTCAGCTGAGAATTGTATCTCCAGAGGGTGAACTACTGGGGTGAGTAATTATTTACCTTTATCTCTGACGCCACCAACTCAAGGGAGCGTTCAGTTGCTAGGTAACTTGCGAGGCAGGTGGGAAATACTTGAAGCTGGAAAATTGAGGTACTCAACGTCATCATTAGCTACCTGCTTTAGGCTGCTGAAGTCCACCTTGCCTCTGAGGGCAAAACAGCATTTTTATCCAGGGATTGTTATAAGTAAAAGATCCAATAATTCTTTGTCATTTAAAAAAATCAACATAGCAGATCCAGTACATCAAGAGGTTCATTTTAATGTCTTACATGATTTTCTTTAATTATTGGCTGTTAGTGTGGTTACTCTAGGTTCGATTTATACTATTCAGGGATAGCTATTGCCTTTTATACACATTCATTGAAACTCCTAATGCAGCAGTGTGGAGACAGAGAGGGAATAACATCAGTGGCCCCTGTTTATATTTAGACAAAGACAAGACATTGTGTTGGGCTGTCATTAATCAGAATTGGTGAAACAGTGATATAGGGGCTTGTCTGTCTATCAGGTTACAGCACTGGCACTGTGGTTTAATGATAGTTAGCACCACTCTCCCACAGATGCTGGTGTAGGATGTCTGCTATGCATTGGGAAGCCCGGTGCCGGCAGACCATGGTGGACCGCAGGATGTCCAGGGCCAAGCAGCAGGTAGGCTACCGTCAGTAGGCTTGTTCCCTAATTGATTAACACCGGAGGTGTAAACCAAAGTCTAACATGCGACACCCCTGTGAGGGGTCAACCTCAATTCCTATTATTCATTTTGAAGGTTGTGTCCCTCTGGACATACCTTACGCCTCGGCTGAATGTTTCATGTGTGCCAGCACTGACCGAGAGCCAATGAATAGCCTTGAAATTCAGGAAAACATCAGAATCCCTCACTACCACCATAAGGTGGCATTAAATGTCATTGGCTTACTGGCACTTACATATTCAAGCACCTCTTGAAACAGCAGAGCAAGGTGCTACTGTGTTCTTATTCAAAGTTAATTGCTGCAACACAGTCCATTATCACTTACAAATAAGTTTGCAAGTTCCTGGTGGTAATTTGGTATTGAGAACAGGGATCATTGTATAGGATCTCAACTCCATCACATTTTGGATGTTCAACATTGACACGTATTCAGAACTTGAAGGCCATTAATTAACACCTGTCTAAATGGAGGGTGAAAACTGACCCGTCACTTGGGGTGAACCTCTCCCTGTCTGTGTGCAACTGTTTACAAAACTGTGAAGTAATGTTCAACACCCCTAGTTATATGCAAAATATCTCAGGTGCATTTGGTGTTTCTGCTGCATGTCAGGTTGCCTCAAGTAAAAAGCATTTACAAGTACCTCTTTTGTTTGTGCAGATGAGAAAGGACCCTTCAGAGCCAAGCTCAATGCCACTGGCAGAGTCTAACGCACCTGCTCAGCATTCAGGTAATATCTAAATGTTTAATTTGCACCATTTTTGTTGTGCCCAAACGGGTGACAAACTACTAACAAAACCATATTCATTATAAGCCAGACATGCTCATGGTATGTCTCATGACTAGGCCTTTCAGAAAAGGGACTTTTGAATACTTATTTGTAAATCTCTGACCCAGCAACCACAACCATCTTCTGACTGTAATTCAGGCAAAGAAGGTAATCAAATCTCATAAGCAAACAATTCCATGCCCAGAGGCTTCTGTTTAAGGAGTTATATCTGTGGGCTCATGTTCCAACATGACTTTGCCGTGTAGTCCAGCAAGTAGCCCACAATACCAGAGCCATTAATCCCCAGTTGACTCCAACACTTTGAGAACAATGGAATTACAATGTACTCTCCAAAGCCTTCTATTGGCTCATGAAAATCTCTGTAATCTGGTAGCTTCTCGCTTACAGGCACATCAATGATTTCCATTACCTGAGTCAACAACAGCCTATCCCCCAAAGGTGACATGAACACACATCCTCACCACAAACAGAAAAACTTCCCATTTAGGACGTATGCTCAGATAGGAGTGGTCTACACTAGTCAAGTTTCCCAACTCCAGTCCTGGGGAAACACAGGACCACAGCACAAGCACAACAGACGTTTATGATCTAAACATCAATACTTGAATCAGGTGTGTTAGTGCTGGTATTGAACAAAAATGTGTGGTCACGTGGGATCCCACGTAATAGAACCAAGTGTCTATACAGTTTGGTAATTTTAATGGCTCTAGCCTGGCCAAACCAAGTCTCCACAGTAGCAGAGGGTGTCACGCTCTACCATCCTCTCATTAGAATGGGGTCTGTTAAATAATATATGGGGCCATGCTCTGCACTCCTACTGTGTAGTTGCTCAAATATCACAGATGAGGAGTTATGGGGATTAGAAACCTGAGGTTTGTGGCAGGCAGCCATGTCTTGGGTTGTGTTCAGTAGAAACAAACAGGAGAAAACGCTTGGTTATGAGTACAGGTAGTGATAATAATATTGTTTAATTCTGTTTAATTCTTACTGGATGCAACCCCCAGTGAGTGCCTGTCATGGGTGAGAAAGGACTAGAAGTGGTTGCCAGCCCGTTGACATGGGTCACGTACAGTTCATTGGCATGGCCACCTGCATTGTGCTATTTTGCAGGTGAATTATCAACTGTGAAACTATAGTCTCAGACAACTGGACCAGTTGACAGGAAGGATAACATGTTCTTAGTAACAGAACAACACTGATTACAACATATCTGTACAAAGTCTTGGAGTACTCTATGAACACTTTTGAAGACTTCCTCTCTTGACCGTAGTATCCACTAACACGCCATTATCTTCTCCTTGTCTTCCAGCCGTGAATGAATGTTCACACTCCAAAAACAAGCTCCAGTACAGTGCTAAGATTGACAACAGATACTCAGTGAGTGCATGTGATACACTGTCATAATGCTATGTATTATTGATATACAGTACATAAGATTATAGGAGTGTTTTTATTTCTCTACTTTACAGTCCATACAGTACTCCCAGCAGTGGTGAAGAACCCATATCCAGTCATTGGTGAAGAAGACTAATAGAGGAAGTAAAGATTAAGAGTAAACCCAAATTGGTCTACACGGACAAGTTCTGGCCTGGTTTAGATCTTATCTGTCGGAAAGATATCAGTTTGTCTCTGTGAATGGTTTGTCCTCTGACAAATCAACTGTACATTTCGGTGTTCCTCAAGGTTCCGTTTTAGGACCACTATTGTTTTCACTATATATTTTACCTCTTGGGGATGTCATTCGAAAACATAATGTTAACTTTCACTGCTATGCGGATGACACACAGCTGTACATTTCGATGAAATATGGTGAAGCCCCAAAATTGCCCTCGCTAGAAGCCTGCGTTTCAGACATAAGGAAGTGGATGGCTGCAAACTTTCTACTTTTAAACTCTGACAAAACAGAGATGCTTGTTCTAGGTCCCAAGAAACAAAGAGATCTTCTGTTGAATCTGACAATTAATCTTGATGGTTGTAAAGTCGTCTCAAATAAAACTGTGAAGGACCTCGGCGTTACTCTGGACCCTGATCTCTCTTTTGACGAACATATCAAGACTGTTTCAAAGACAGCTTTTTTCCATCTACGTAACATTGCAAAAATCAGAAACTTTCTGTCCAAAAATGATGCAGAAATATTAATCCATGCTTTTGTTACTTCTAGGTTAGACTACTGCAATGCTCTACTTTCCAGCTACCCGGATAAAGCACTAAATAAACTTCAGTTAGTGCTAAATACGGCTGCTAGAATCCTGACTAGAACCAAAAAATGTGATCATATTACTCCAGTGCTAGCCTCCCTACACTGGCTTCCTGTTAAGGCAAGGGCTGATTTCAAGGTTTTACTGCTAACCTACAAAGCATTACATGGGCTTGCTCCTACCTATCTTTCCGATTTGGTCCTGCCGTACATACCTACACGTACGCTACGGTCACAAGACGCAGGCCTCCTAATTGTCCCTAGAATTTCTAAGCAAACAGCTGGAGGCAGGGCTTTCTCCTATAGAGCTCCATTTTTATGGAATGGTCTGCCTACCCATGTGAGAGACGCAGACTCGGTCTCAACCTTTCAGTCTTTACTGAAGACTCATCTCTTCAGTGGGTCATATGATTGAGTGTAGTCTGGCCCAGGAGTGTGAAGGTGAACGGAAAGGCTCTGGAGCAACGAACCGCCCTTGCTGTGTCTGCCTGGCCGGTTCCCCTCTCTCCACTGGGATTCTCTGCCTCTAACCCTATTACAGGGGCTGAGTCACTGGCTTACTGGTGCTCTTTCATGCCGTCCCTAGGAGGGGTGCGTCACTTGAGTGGGTTGAGTCACTGACGTGATCTTCCTGTCTGGGTTGGCGTCCTCCCCTTGGGTTGTGCCGTGGCGGAGATCTTTGTGGGCTATACTTGGCCTTGTCTCAGGATGGTAAGTTGGTGGTTGAAGATATCCCTCTAGTGGTGTGGGGGCTGTGCTTTGGCAAAGTGGGTGGGGTTATATCCTTCCTGTTTGGCCCTGTCCGGGGGTATCATCGGATGGGGCCACAGTGTCTCCTGACCCCTCCTGTCTCAGCCTCCAGTATTTATGCTGCAGTAGTTTGTGTGTCGGGGGGCTAGGGTCAGTCTGTTATATCTGGAGTACTTCTCCTGTCTTATCCAGTGTCCTGTGTGAATTTAAGTATGCTCTCTCTAATTCTCTCTTTCTCTCTCTCGGAGGACCTGAGCCCTAGGACCATGCCTCAGGACTACCTGGCATGATGTCTCCTTGCTGTCCCCAGTCCACCTGGCCGTGCTGCTGCTCCAGTTTCAACTGTTCTGCCTGCGGCTATGGAACCCTGACCTGTTCACCGGACGTGCTACTTGTCCCAGACCTGCTGTTTTCAACTCTCTAGAGACAGCAGGAGCGGTAGATATACTCTCAATGATCGGCTATGAAAAGCCAACTGACATTTACTCCTGAGGTGCTGACTTGCTGCACCCTCGACAACTGTGATTTTTATTATTTGACCATGTAGGTCATTTATGAACATTTGAACATCTTGGCCATGTTCATAATACCATGTTATAATCCCCACCCGACACAGCCAGAAGAGGACTGGCCACCCCTGGTTCCTCTCTAGGTTTCTTCCTAGGTTCTGGCCTTTCTAGGGAGTTTTTCCTAGCCCCCGTGCTTCTACACCTGCATTGCTTGCTGTTTGGGGTTTTAGGCTGGGTTTCTGTACAGCACTTTGAGATATCAGCTGATGTAAGAAGGGCTATATAAATACATTTGATTTGAGTATTTGAACAGGGCACAGGCAACATTGCCATGATTACGCTGTAGTGCAAGAACAAGGGAGTAAATTAGTTAGCTTCCACATTCCAAAACAATCCGTGGTAACACTACTAGTCCATGTGGATTCCTAACAACCATTTTCCCCCTCACTAATAATCTCATTTCAGTGACACATAAAAACCATAGGTGAATTAATATCCAGATCTTGTTATAGCTGTTAGAATTAGCATACAATTAGAGATTATGGTTCAACATACAAATGTGTGATCAGTAGTCAATCCCATTAGTGTACAAATCAAAGACAGAACTGTAATTCCCATGTTATTCCATAGAAAAGTTCTAAATGGTCTCTACCACAGTCATTATGTGATCAATGCTATATAGTTGTATGCATAAATGTAAGAATACTAAGTGGTTTTACCTACTTTAACAAATTAAAACACATAAAAGTAATTTACTTGTTTGTAGAAGTGCACCAACAATCTGTTTTATAAGAAATTATGCAAATATATAAACAGCTAAATTACTCCTTCAAATGTGTGCAAATTTGTAGTCCACTCAAGTCTTTCAGTTTCTTTGAAGACAAAACAAAGTAGGTTTCAGTAGGATATAGTGGCAAAAAAGTTATTTTCACAGCGCAGACCCTCCAACCACAGCAATGACCCTACTTATAAAGCAAGTGCTACAGAGGTGCATAAAAAAGACAGAACATTTCAGAGCTTTAATTTTAATTTCAAGCTCCACATTTTTGTGGTTTCTTTCTTCCCGATAACTTGAGGGACATTTGCATTTTTCAAGAAAAAACAACAATGGCTTTTGACCACACAGTTCTCCACAGTTCACCTCATGGCCTACTCCTCAGTCATCCCGCCACTCATGGAGCCCTTGGTCTCAGGGTGTAGGGTTGATGAGGTGGGGTGTTGTGGTGTTAGACCCACAGTCGATGTATTCAAACGTGTCCAGGGAAAGCTGCTCAAAGTGGGCCAGGTAGTAAACAGTCATTGACATCCTGAGGGAGGAGAATGGTTACAGATTATACCATTTTTCATCTATTATTTATCAAATCTAATGATAATTTATGTAATTGTACCAGATTTAGGTCAGCCAGCTATCAACGTTTCCTAACCATAGCCATGAAATAAACTCTCCCTTGAGCCATCACTGTAAAAACTGGGCCAAGTTAACAAGCAATACAGCCCTTCCTCAGATTTTAACCACCGAGAAGAAATAAATAGGTTAGTCTCTGGTGCTCTTGGTTTACTAGGTGGGTGAAGTTGTCGGTTTATCATCAAAACATTTAGTCATGAATTATGGTATTACATTTTTCCCACTGAACACAGATTCAACATGATTCTGGTTCATTATTGAATATATGCATTATAATCTAAATGGCTAATTTGGGGGGCGTTTTACCCATACTGACTGACTGGGCACATACTCACTGAAGATTGACAAATAACGTGTGGATCTTGATCGTAGATTTCTTGCAGTAATTGCTGGGAAAAATAAATAGAAGAAAATAATGAATACCTTCAGGATTTCCTTATGAAAGATATTATTTCAAAAACAACCCACTGGGCACAAACTCGTTGAATTAGCGCTGTTTCAATGTAATTTGACAAAGTATTGTGACGTGGAATCTGTGGAAAATACATTGATTTGAAAAAAAGTCATCAACTGTTGTTTTGAGGGTGACATTTCAACCACAGGATTATGTATGTTATCATGATAACCACATTTGAGACATTGTATAAGATGTTGAATTTGTACGTTTAAAACAACGTCAGAAGTCCAACTTTATATCCACTATCAGAAAAAAAACAATAGGCTGGGCAGGACCTCCTACTGAAGAATTCATCCATCTACAGCTACCCTTGAGTCTCCCATCCAGGGTTTTAACCAAGCCCAGCCCAGCTTAGCTATGAGATTTGTCATTGACTATTACCAATGTGCTATCGTCACAATTATTATTTAAAGATCTCCACTTTAAAACTAAATAAATTCACTGTTGCTATCGAAGTCATTCCAAAAGGTAGGTTTAACAGAGTAAATTAAAATGTGATCATACTTAGTCTGGCTTTAATTCCAAATGTATAATTTGTGTTGGATTCACAGCTCTATCTTAACCAAAACATTTGATTTGATTTAGTCCTATTCTTTATTTAAAGTGCATTTAAAGTTGAATTTAATCACATTCTTTCATTTAGATTTTTGGTTGCGATGGCTTCATGAATACAACATATAAAATAGTTAATTTGTAGACCAACTGGAATTAAAACCAGTCTTCAGTGGCAGTCAGTGGCACAGATGGAACTATCCAAGCAGAAGATTAAAATCGTCAAACATTTAAAATTTGAAACCAACCGAACACAATTCAATATCACTTTTGAAATACAATAGCCTATTAACTTGTCGACAAGTTAACAAAATGCTAGGTTGGATGCTGTCTCCAACCTAACTAAAAATAGAAAAGTTAAAGTCTAGAGCACCACAGTTGAGGTGTCATAATACCTATGAATGGTGGAAAAAAAACAGGGAATTTTTTAGAAACACTTAAAATAAGGGCTGTTTCTCGTGCAGGCTTACCCTGGCGTGACATTTTGTAACCATGTAAATCTCTTGGACAAGGTGACTTTAATCAATATAGTCGCCTCTATTTACTCAGATTCGAAAACGCTAATTAGCATCAAAGTAGACATCATGCAAAACTACAAATCCCTGCAAGCTCCTGCGCGTCATCTCTAGCTGACACCTTTGCTAACAGGTAGTGTCAATTTAAAACTTGCACAAGAGGGTTAAAAGAATTCAGGTTTCAAAATGTAGCCAATATATTAATTACTACATTTAGATAGTTAATCCAGAGATTCTTACCTTTGCCTCAATTTGGCAGTCTCATCCAGATCACCATGGCATTTGTAGTTCTCTATGATAGCCACATTAGCATTTCATTTTTTAGGGGTAAATACAGGCGAATATATTGATATGTCACCTAGTCCTAGAGACTACACGGTTATCAAAAAGATCATGCCAGGGTAAGCCTATACGAAACACAGCCCTTATTTTAAATGTTTCTAAAATCTCCTATGGGAAAAATGAATGGTGGAAAATGATTGGAACCATTTCCTTGTGTAACTGCTAGGGTATTGGGACTCATACTGTGGTACTCTATTGGACTAAGCTCAGATGGAACTAGCCCAGCAGTAGATCCAGGTAACTGCCAAAATAATGGAAACACGTGTGTAAACGAGGGATTAAAAGTAGGTGGAAGCACCACATAGGTGGAAGCACCTGCTTGGCAGGCCACTATTTTGACTACCATGGCCATCTATGCCCAGTAGGATGACAAGTCCCCCATCCACAGGGCACGAGTGGTCACTGCATGGTTTGATGAGCATGAAAACGAGGTGAACCATATGCGATGGCCGTATCAGTAAGCAGATCTCAACCCAATTAAAACACTTATGGGAGATTCTGGAGCACACCCAAGACTGCGTTTTCCAACATCAACACACCAAATTATGGTGTCACATCCCTCCAGTAGAGTTTCAGACACTTGTAGAATCTATGCCAAGGTGCATTGAAGCTGTTCTGGCCCATCACCCTATTAAGACACTTTAGGTTGGCGTTTCATTTATTTTGGCAGTTACCCATACCTCTCCTTTAAAATGTTGATATTTGGTTGCATTGTCAACCAAACAATTCAATATTACTTTTGTAATACAGTAAATTGCTTAAAGTTAAGGTTATCTTACAAGCGAATGTAACATTCAACTCTAAAATGAGTAACATATCCAAGGCCACATTGAGGATACAGTAACTATACATTTCTTATGTAACCATATATAAGTCTGCATGTTCAAAAAGCACGCATAGGTCCTCACAGGTCTGTGGAGATCTTCACAATTTCTGTAATCTGTGCAGAATGTCAGTTACACCATATACCATAAAATATACCATATTTTAATGTAATCTCAACTGCAATCTAGGCCATTTGGTTCTGCTTTTAAAAGAAGTGCAGTGAAAACAATCTGTTTTATAAATAAACAAAATATGACATTGCATTCCCATTTGAACTTTTAAAATGGTTTAAAGTACAGTGAGACATTTGGGGTGACAACGGCAACCAAAAATCTGATTGTTTTTCCATTGGTTGTGCTTTAAGATGGTTGAAAGCATAGTGATAACACATTGGAAATTCATCTAACTTTTGGCTGTCTTTTTGAGTGGGTGAATATAGGTTGTAATCTCATTGATCAACATGTTAACCAAATTTTAACCAAGTATCCACATTGAAATGACATGGTGTGCCCAGTGGGAATGCTTTTGACTTCTTTCAGTCCAGAGGCCCTTTCATTTTGTGAATAGGAATTTCTAGTGACAATTAGCCTGCAACACATGGAGGAAATGGAGATGAATTCCGCATGCCAGTGCTCCCAGCTAAGCAGGTTATGCTAGTTTATGTATGCTTATGTACTTTTGTAAGACAAATACTTTATCTGCTCAAACATTTGACAGTCATGCCTCAGACTTTCTCTAAATACAAAACACATTTCCAGTTTTGCTTTGTCTTTATACATTATTCAAAACAACTAGCCGAGAAAATGGCAGAGAATAACTGTCCGTAGAGCACACAAAATAAATTATCACATTTACAGCGAATGAGTTACATTACTTTCACATGACAACATGCCACAATCAAAATAAGCTTAACTTTACAGCACAACTAAATTAAAAGGACTGCGTCACTATATTGTAAGTGTGTTACCATGGCACTTTGTATAACCAAACAGCCACAAAAGCAGCTTTATGTCTCACTACTGACTCGATGGAAGATTCAGCACCAGACATAATTTAACCAAGGTTATACTTGTACTTACTTCAGACCCTCCTCCACTAGCGTGACAGGAATCTCAAAGGCAAACTGTCAGGGGAAATAAGGAAGAGCGTTAGTGAGTCAAGTAACAATATTTAGAGGCTTACAGAAGCTAAAATCTCTGCAGTATAGCAGTTGGTAATGAGGGGAGGTGCTCACCGTTTTGTCCGTGAGTGGTTTGACAGTGGTGACATTTTCCATATCAGCCTTGCCCACAACCGTTTTATCAAAAAGAGCCTGCACTGTCAAGTTATAGGCCTGAACTGTAAAAAAGTTGTCATTGGTAATATTCAGGATGTTCTGTGATGGGAGAGAGACAAGGCGATTATTACATTCATCTCCAAAAACACTCCAGTGATGCAGAGGAAGAGACAAGAGGCCAATACTTTTATGGCATAGCCCAGATAGAAACCAACTGTGTGGTATATGAATGAATAAGTCCAATGATGTCTCACCGTGATGTTCATTTGGACAGTGGTCGGGGTGAAGTAAACATAGACAGACTTGACAGCCACAGGTGAGAGGATGACACTGCGAGGAAACAAGAAGAAGAGGACCAGCGAGCTGACCAGCAGGCACAGCGTCACTGACACAGTGACATACAACTTCCTGTAGGGGGACATGAAATGTACAAGTTGAGTATTGATATAAGGCCCAGCGCAGTCAATATGTTTTTTTTCTGTGTTTAATATCACATTGTACAACAGCTGATGAAATTAACACTGTAAAAGTGTGCTTTTTTTTGCTGGTTGAAAATGCAATCTACACAGGATCTTCTAATCAGCAGGTTTGCATGGACGGGAGTTTTAGATTTCCATGGTGACATCACCATGCGGTTAGTAGACCAATAACAAAAAGCTCCAAACCTCTGCAAATAACAGCTAGTTTTCCTCTCCAGTCATGCTGCATTCAACTGCTAGTCGGAACTAGAAAACTCTGAAATGTACAACTTGCTAACAGGTTGTTATACACGTGCTGCGTTCAAGGAATCAGCAAGTCGGGAGTTCCGACTAGCATGTGAACGTGGCATACGACCACGTTGCTAGAGAAAGTTAGCTAAAAAGCTTATTAATGGAAATCTATTACAGTAAGTTAATTCATTGTTACCCAGAAATTATTTTGGAAAAAATGGCTACATTGCATTGGCCATTTTAACATACCTCATTAACATACCACAAGCGTTTTCATGCAGTATACACAAAAACACCTAGATACAGATGCCCACTCACAGAAAGCAATAATACTTTCCACACACACTGAACATCTCGACACACCATAGACCTAAAAGACCTTCTAAATGATGCATGTGGGAAATAAAACAATTGTTGCTATAAATCTCAACATGGTCTTACGTGTGTCGTGGTTTCAGCCTCTGATCGGAGCAGGGGATCACTGCCACCAATTTGCTCTCCTGACCTCGTGGGATGCGGCCCGTGCCCTGGCAGGTTGGGCAGGCCAGTGTTTCCTCAGAGTGTCTCCTGTTAGAGGTCTTCCTTCTGTCCTGCTGGGGTACGATGGCCTGCTCATCATTCTCACTGGGTTGACTGAAACCAGCTCCCATGCCTGCTAAAGAGACAGTCATATATACAGGTAACTGCCAAAATAATGGAAACGCCAATATCAGGTGTCTTAATAGGGCGTTGGGCCACTACCAATCACCAAAACAGCTTAAAGGGACCGTGGCATAGATTCTACAAGTGTCTGGAACTCTACTGGAGGGATGTGACACCATTCTTCCACGAGAAATTTCATAATTTGGTGTTCTGTTGATGGTGGTGGAAAACGCTGTATCAGGCGCTGTTCCAGAATCTCCCATAAGTGTTCAATTGTGTTGAGATTTGGTTACTGACACACACACACCTGTGGGGACACATTTGACTCCCCTTCAAAATCCTATTTTCCCTAACCCCAATCTTATTTTCCCTAACTCCTTAACCCCAAACCTAACCTCAACCCCCCCTAGAAATACGCTTTTTATTTGTGGTGACCTGCAAATAGTCCACAGTTGGTCGAATTTTTGTTTGTTTACAATTCTTGTGGGGACTTCTGGTCCCAACAAGTATAGTTAAGCATGCACTCCTTTGAGACCCCTCTTTCAAAGTCACTGAGCTCTCTTCTTCTAGCCAAAATAATAGGCAACTGGGGATTGTTTATATGACCCTAAGCATGATGGGATGTTAATTGCTCAATTAACTCAGGAACCATACCTGTGTGGAAGCATCTGCTTTCAATATACTTTGTATCCCTCTTTTACGCAAGTGTTTCCTTTATTTTGGAAGTTACCTGTAATGTTAGTTGCTTCACATCAATATAATGATAATTTACTATTGATATTTGTGACGACAAAGGATTATATTCTGTGTATGTATGTGCTTTGCTGTCTTGGTGGATTTCACAATGGAGATGATCTTAAATGCATACAATTATACAATGTTTCATTATCTTCGCAGACACCGAACCAATTAGATCGAAGTCGGCTTTGTCCATACATCAGACAACATCTTATGTGAATTAATTCTACAATTTAGCAAATAACCGATGGCGAACGTTAGTTTTAATCTAAACAGAAATTTGACTACGCATTTACAACACACCGCATACAAGTCTTGTGATGAGTTTCGTTTCTCTGCCACCCCTGAAGAAAACAACTTGTTGCACTGTGTTTACTTGCCTTGTTTATGGGGTGTTACGATTTATAAATACGGTGCCGTCATCAAGATTATCTGTAATCTAACTCCACACCATATGCCTCACAGCAGTCGTGAAAATTGTCTAATATTTTTTTTATGTTGGTCACATACTCACTGAGCAGTGGCGCATTTCCTATCCAGATGAGGAAGACGCTGCGTAATTTTGCTGCCACCCACAGGAAAGAATTAAAGCGTCTATATGTAGCTTTTTGGGGAACCCGACCAAATTCACATAGAAAGGTGAGTTCTAGATCTGTAATTTTCATTGAAAGAAATATAAGAAGCGGTATTTGTGTTCTATTTTTATGCTTCCCGTGATTGTTTTATTTTTGAGTGTTTTACTTTGTTTTGTACACCAGCTTCAAACAGCTGAAAATACAATATTTTTGGTTATGGAAAATATTTAAGTGGTTTAGATGGTACAATTATTGTTTTGCACTGCACTTGCTCGTTTAGTCACAAACTGAAATTAGGCAAATGTTAGCAACCAGAAAATGGCGAAACAATTTCTGCATAGTGCATCTTTAATAGGTTGCCTACTCAATGTTTTTTTTAAACAAAGTCAAATAAATACATTGATTCCTGGTTGTTTTTGTGTATGTGAGCATTTCAAATATTTTTTATTTAGCCTTATTCAAAAAAGAAGTGACATCTAAGTGTAGTGACTTTTATTAGAGACAGATATTTGTACATCACAGGTAGCCTATGTCTTTTAATTGCCTGGAAACCCAACATTGAATTGCATTGAATTCTAGGTAGGCAGAAATGAGCGTTTGAATCTCTACAAGCCAGAATGTTGAATAAAATTGTTTTTACGTGCTTTAACCGGTTGTCTGTGTGGTTGGTCCTTTTGGTGGAAGGAATGTGAGACAATATCCACAGAAAAGTAGAATTACATTAAGATTCCTATCACCGGAAGCGTGCGCAAAACCATGTAAACACGTGCACGAGCTCGGCAAGTAATGCATGTATTTTTATCATGTGTGCATGCCGGTAAAGTACATTAAAATATCATTTTATTCAACATTCTGGCTTGTAGAGGTCGTGAGTATAAACTTTTCCTGATTCAAATGCTAAATTCTGCCCGACCTAGAATTCAATGCAATTCAACGTCAGGGTTCCAGGCAAGTCTTTTAAGTGCAACACAGAAAGAGTTCAGACAAACTGCACATTATCCCTCCCCAAAAACTTTTTGGAGTTCTCATTCTTCACCCTCTATGAAAATATCCTGCCCATATATGGAAGGTATGAATGTTTCAATTACACGTATGGAGAAATCTATGAATCGCACTGTTTCTGACCTCCATTAACCTGCCATAATTTATGACATATAGTTTTCCACTATGGGAAAAGCTTACTTTAAATTTTAATTCAAAAGACCACAATCCTTATTGTCCTTGAATTCCGTTTCTCCTTGACACCCTAAAAGTTGACTCATAAGTGGCAATAAATCAGATACCATCACCTGGTAGGACTGTACATTTTAGTCATTTAGCAGACACATCCTTTGGTAAGACAAACCCTAAGAACCATTAAGACTACACTATACCAAAATAGGGTTGATTCAAAGGGTTTTTGTACTAATGATTTTTACCAATATCCATTTGCTACATTATGACTGGCCACTAAGTGTTAATTATTTTTCACAATGCTCACAACCCTGTCAAGTTTTCCTTAGTGTACAAGACTTAAGCAAACCTTTCCAGTATCTTTTCTTCAAATAAACATATTAGAACAGTGGAAATTCAAGCACAATGACGTGAGAAAGCTTCAACCAGAAGAACACAGGCAAATCTTCCTTTACATTTCCAAAACAGCCCTCAAGCAATCAACTCTAAAACAAAACATCAAAGATGACCTCCTAGGATTACCTGAAACACGTTAGCATTTCCATATTGGAAAATAATAAAAGCATTTCAAACTTGTTACATACTGCTTGATTTCAGTTTTCAACTTTTGAAAGAACTTGACGTACATTTTTTTTAAAGAATGATACCAAGTGGAAAAAATGATACCAAGTTTAAAGAATGATACCAAGTGGAACGAGTCAATGCTTTTGATATATCATGATCACCAGGCCCCCTGTATGGTTCTGAAAAGAACCCCCCTCCCTCAGGACAATATAGAGCAGATTGAAGACATTTTGTAAAGGAGGTTCATTCATTTCTTGATAAATAAAATCCCTTCAACAGGATCTTAAAAATGATTACGTCCTTCACTTCTTGAGCAGCTAGTCTTTTGGGTTTGCATCAATATTTATGTCTTCCATGTGCAACAAAAAAACATTTGTATATTATATTTACATGATTATTTTGAAACCCAAATATACTCCTAGTTAAGAATGGTGATTAAATAACCCTCTCAAAATGGAATTAAATGGACTGCATCAATGTAATGGTCCTCATTTCAAAAATACTTAATGTGTACACCATTACGCACAAATATCCATAGCATGTTGTCAGCCATGGCACGACATCACAGAAAGTAGGGGAATGATTATCTTCAAATCAATAAGACACATCATATGTCTACAGTACGCTGATACTTTGAACAGTTAAGCTGAGAAAGGTTTAAGCATGTGGGTGTGTGTGTGTGTGTTTAATTGCTGTGATCTGAAAGAAGCATAGCATTCTCCAACACTGACAGTCATTCACGCTTGGAACGAGGACCTGACGTGTCCACTATTCAAACACTCTATGAAGGTGATTAACGTCATACAATGTTGACTATTGCCACAGCTTATCATATCGTAAGACCTATATGGTTCTGGCTCTGTGATAAATATTACACCCAACACCCCTTCAGCTAAACTTACACATACTGTAACTCTTGTTGAATATACCTGGTCTATGGCTGCATATTCAGCCTGTATTCCAATCTATGACTTCAAGGGTGAGTATACTGTTTAACAGGAATGGCTCGGCGATAGCAACTTGTGATATGTTTGCCATTTGTTACCACAGCAATGAAGGTGTTCTCCTGGAAAGAGTAGCCCACCTCATCCACCCCCCTTCAGTCTCCCCCTTTCCTATACAAAAGCTAACAGCCAGAAACGGCCATGTTAAATGAATCTACATACATACTGTAGCTATTTGATAGTCTAAATATCCCAAAGTCCATGGGAATGTCTCTTTAGGTCATAATCAGGATACCTCCTGTCATACTTGGGCCAAATCTAAAAGAGAGGAAGAAGAGACAAGAGGTCAAGGCGGCAGAGGTTACACCCATGACGACACCCCAGCTCCTCCTCCTCCCTCTCTCCTCAGTAGCGGGTGGAGTACCAGTCATTGTCGGTCATCTGGACCAGTTCATTGACCACGTCCAGCAGGTTGTAGTTGTGTTTCTTCAGCAGCCGCTGGTTGAGCGGCCGGTCACCAAAGCCCATCTCCACCAGCACCCCCATCATGGTGTCCTGGGTGGCTCCATCCACTGGGGGCTGCAGGAAGGACAGCATACTGTTTAAAATACACCTCCTAGATACTAACTTGACTCTGATAGTCACTAATGACATGCTAAAGTAGCCTTACAATGGTGGCATTCCAGTTCGATGTCTCAACCACCATGTTAATATGATAGAGCAATCTTCTGAGATTGCAAAAAGGATGACCTTGAATGCCATCATTAACAGCACTGTAGGAAGTGAATGGAGGACTAACCTGCACTGGGCCAGGCTGCCCAGTGAACAGAGCCTTGTAGGCGGATGCTGCGACAGACAGGGCTCCTTTTACCAGGCCTCCAGTGATGCCTGGGTGCCTAGAAGGAACAAGACCGACAGAGAGGGCCAGGGAGTGAGTCTTACTGACACCATTTTGTTTCTGGTCAGCCAACACTAACATCATTAAATTGACGTTCCACTTTAACAATCTCTTTAACAAGACATCTCAGAAAATATTAGCATCTGAACTGACTGAGTTGCACATCAGGGTCCCACCTAGGGTCTTCGGAGTTGTCTTCTGAGTCACCAGAAGCAGATGGGCTGTCTGGTTGGCTGTCTGGCTGCTTGGAACCTTTCAGACACAACCACAGAGATGACTGGTTGGTTATGTTCTGGGAAAAGGATATACCGGTATGCTCATATGGATAAGTTGTAGAGCTCAAGAGGGGAGTGTATAGAAGGTGCTCTTTGACAAGAAGCAGACCTCTACTCCATAGCCATTGATCTAGTGCTTAGTACTTGTGTTTGTTAGAACCAAGCAGACATATTGTACTTCGATATTACCGCTGAATGATCAGACAGCAAAAAGGCACTGCAGCAAGCAGAAAACATTATTACTGTTAGGGCATTGTCGTCAGTTAGGCCCAACTGCCTTCATGAGACGAGCAAAAACACTGTTTCCTTTAGTTGCTAGAACTACTGTTCAGTATGTGACCGTGTGTGTTCCTTACCATCCTCTGACTCTCCCTGCTGGTAGACCTCAGTCCTGTCCAGGGACTCTGCTGCTGCCTCGGTCTGATCATTGCTGTCTAGGCTGAAGACAACACCAACAATATATGTCTACATTTTGGAACATCTCAGCAATTTAGCACTGTCAAAATGTGTAATAGCACTGTAAACCTATTTCCAAGCACAGCTGGCCCATGGTTTCTCACCTGGGTGTAAGAGCTGAGTTGAGCCGAGGGGGTGCCACCACCACAGGGGTTAGGGGCACTGCGTCCAACGTCTGGGAGGTGCACAGCATATCGTTGGCGCTGCTGGAGCCTGAAACTGTCTCTTCTGCTTCATCTTGCTCCCCCTCGGGAGTGGTACGGCCCTGGCGGTCGGGGTCTGTGGGCGTGTCGGGGGCGTCGCCAGGCTGGGAGAGGGCGGAGCTGTACATGGACTCTCCCAGGGGGCGGCTGGTGTCGAAGCAGTCAGGGAGGATGATGATGTAATCCTCGGATGAGGCCGAGGAGGAACGGCTGCGGGCGCCCCTGTTCCCCTCTGTCAACTCTCCTTTATCTTCGCCCTTGTCTTTGTCCTCTCTGGCGTCCATGCAGATGCTCTCGATGTCTGACTCCAGTCCCTCATCTGCAAACGGTCAAACTATTTAATTGTTGTTTTTTACCTGACAACAGGGCCCAGATTTGAGCTCAAGTGGTATTTATCAACCAATCAACTCATTGAAAACAGGTGGATAAGTTGGGCCAATCACCTGGCATCATCAGCTCTGGTATAGCCAGCTGGGGTGGTGCTAGGGTTGGGGCCACGGGGGATATGTCCCGGGTTTTCTCGGACCTCACCTCCAAACGCTTCTCAACACCTTTCCCTTTAAGAGAAGAGGAGGCGGAGCCACCTTGGGCTGCTGGGCGGACCACTGTGAAGATCAGGGAAAGGAATTTTGGTTACACAATGTTATGGTCCTGGTATTAACATAGGCTTCATATGGAACTAATTAATAAAAACTCACCTTTGACGGGGCAGTTCCCATGCAGGGGTGTATGGTCTGGGGCCTCCTCCAGTGTGAGCGAGCGCATCACCGTCTCACACACAAACTGAGTCCCGCTCATATCCTCCTCTCCCTCCTCCTGGGCTGGAACCCGGCCCCCCTCCGCCCCTGGCCCCAGGCCCTGAGACGGCTGGATGCTTGTGACTCCCTGGGCCTGATGGGCCTCTGCTTCCTCCTGGATCAACCGCAGGGTGGGCTTCTCCTGCAGGGGACCGTCATGGGGCAATGGGGATATGCACGGGGTCATATCTGTGTGGAAGAAACAGAGAGAATGAGAGAGAAATTCAGAAAAGGAGACGGAGAGACCCTAAGTGCAGTCAACTGATTAGGAACACCCTGCAGATTTAGCATGTGAATAGCAATGGAAGGCTTACCTGCCGGGGTGTTGTTGGGCACGCTCTCTAGTTCCTGAACAATGTTGATGTCCAGCAGCTCAAAGGAGAGTAAGTCCTGGGCTGTGAGCAAGTCCACAGAGGGAATGTAGTATTCTCGTTCGTCTTGGTCCACTGACATGAGTGCTTGATCCCTAGAGGCTACAGCACAAGACTTCCCACCCTTATCTGTGGAGAGGGGGTTCTTCCCCTGTAGAGCACCAGCAGATCAAAATATATGTTACCCAGACAGAATACATACTTAACTGAGATTACTACCATCTTTTCCAGAGAACTACAGCATTGTATAGCAGTTTGGGATTGGCCACTGAGAACCAAAGTCAAGCGGGTGGGTGGACTTGCCTGTGGGGTGACGCAGGGCGACACCAGCACGCCATCTGCCATCACGGCTGCAGGCGCCAGGGGGTCCACCACAATGCTGCACCAGACGCGAGGGCCAAACTGCTCCCCACCGTGTGCCAGACGCCAATGGGAGGTGTATGAGCCTTCCAGGGCCGGGGCGCATAGTGCCACACTTACCACGCCCACCTGACCTGGCTGCAGGAAAGGCACAGCCACCTCACGCCAGCGGTCGCCCGACGCCACCCCCAGATTCCCCCACATGAACTTCAGCTAAGAAGGAGATGGGGGTAGAGAGAGCGAGGGGGGGGGGGAAAGGTATAACATTGACAGTCTAGCTCTCATCGTCGTGTCCTTTCTTTCTGCTAAGATTACTGTGGCTGTCAATGGTAACCTCAGATAATGTGCATATCCCAGGTGCATCCTCATCCCATAATAGTACCTTGGTTTCAGTGCTCCAGCTCACGCTGCCAGTGTTTCTCATCTTCCAGTACTTGATGAACTTGGTGCCCGGGCGAAGACGAGTCCCATCAGGCAGGTTCTCATCCAGGAACAGGGCCGTCATGGCTGGCACCACCAGAGGGCAGGGCCGCTTGGGACGCCTGGGGGACAAAGCGCCAAAATACACTATTAAACCACAGAACATCTCTCTCCAAAGCACAACTCTCTTTGTCCTTTCCCTCCTTTTGACAGCAGTCTAACTAGAGACAAGACCTGTGCCTCTCACTGATTTGAGCTCAAGATACACTGAATACTAAGCCGTATCTACTTTCATCTAATTTTGGTGAACTGTCCCTTTAAGACGTACTCCGGGCTGTTGGCCTGGGTGGCCCTGGGTTGGAGCAGGACGGGGGAGGAGCTCCCGTCTCCGGCGGCACTCCACTGCAGGCCCCTCCTTTCCATCTTCAGCTGCTTCCTGATCTCCTTTACCTCCGCCTTCAGCTGACGCTTCTCAGCCTTCAGACGCTGCTTCTCCGCCTTACGGAAGCTCCGGTCCCCTCGCCGGTAGAACCTGGGGACGAGGTAGGGAAGGGGAGAATGAATGCAAGGGTTTCTGATTGGCCATCATAGGACAGATACAGTTCTGACAACTTTCTGATGACAATGATCATTGTAGGATTGAAAATTACAAATACAAAACAACCCCCAAAATGGAGAGTAATTTCTCATATCAAACCATAGCAGCCCCAAAAACAAGAATTAATTAACATTGGCACCCCATAAGCATTAAATGAGGTTCCAAAAACGGAATATATGTAACTGTTACAATATGTAATATTTTCCAACCCTGGTCTTACCTGCTGTGGTCTGGGGCTGGTGAGCCGTGCTCAGGGATGGAGAGGGGTGTTCTGGCTCTCACCAGGTTGTGGCTGGGGTCATGGGAGAAGCTGCAGGGCTCACACAGTGTGCAGGACGTACACACACTGGGAAAAAGAAACCAGACATTCAGGGAGCAGCACACCAAACAAAGGGCCTTCTGATTATTTTAAACTGATCTTCTTAGGTTTCGCATACTGAAGAAATGGAAACGACAACTGATCGAAGGAATTTGTTTGTTTTGGAGCAACACAATGTATGTTGGAGGCACTAAATGAAAAGTAAGTGGGAGTAGGCTATTTACAAAAACATGTAAGAAATATCTGATTACATTGGTGTTTATTTACCTTTACTCACATTTTAACTAATTCACATTTGTCAATGTCCTCCCTAGTCTCTCTCTGAGCCACCTCTCTTCTCCTCCTCACCTGCACTGGTATCCTCCCCCAGCGGTCTGGCCCCGGCAGCTGCTGCAGGCAGGGGTGGAACTAGGACCCCCAGGCAGGGTGGAGGAGGTCACCTCAGGGATCTGGGCCTCAGCTCCAATGGGCTTGTGGATGCAGCACTGGCCCGAGAACTCCCTACAGATCTTCTCCACTGCCTCCCTCACTACTTGGTCTTTGAACTGGATGACAAGAGTTTGGGTTACTGGTTAGCTTAATTTCATCTATAAAATATACACATACAACCATATAAATGTCAAGGTTAAGTGGTATGATTCTAAATAGTACATTCATTGAAGATAAAACCACAGTAATTTCCAAGTCATCTCCTCACCTTCTCCATGTAAGATGTAAACCATGCTGGAGGTGTCTTATCTTCCTCTTTGGTCCCCTTTAGTTCTTTCATGATCACCTTGGAAACCAAAGTAGAAACACATCGGTGAGAAATCAGACAATTAAGCCATATTTATTTTAGGACATGCAATGACTTAGTTTGGTCTTTACCTGTATTAAATGAATACCTAATGACACAAAAGCTCATTCAATTTGAAAGAATTAGCTATATAAAGTAATAGTGCTGAGCAATTAGTACTTCGAGGTCGATTCGATTATAAAAACAACATTAAATACACTATGCATTATGTGGGTTGAATGCTGTAACACAGACTAAAGCAATTAATAAAAATCCCATGAAGGTAGTGACTGCCCATTACTGCTTATCAACCATCATTTATTCACCGAACTTTAATAAAATATTTCAGTTGTTGTGTATATTACATTTGTTTTATTTGATTACTTTATTATTTCATTTCAAGTCATCTCTTCTCTATAGAGCTGCTGCCTATGCAGTCTGACAAAATCTAAAAATGTAGTTCTTGAAAGTAAATAAGGCATACTTTTATGACTGCTAAATAGCAACTACCACTCAGATCGTGTATTTTCTGGTAGAGGTACCTCACAAAGCAACAGTTGCTCTCTATATCACCTCAAGCAATGGATTATGGTCATTGTAGTTAATTACCACATTGTATGCGCTAAACTATGTAGAATATGGGCCATTCGGAATCTTCAACTCCCTTCTACAGCACACAGTTCAGGCTGGATCTAATGTATCACTAGAGAAACTGTGAGATGTGCGCATTGAGCGAAATGGAAGTGCGCAAACGAATGAAATGGAAATCAAATAAATAAAAACTTTTTTTTTTAACCTTTATTTAACTAGGCAAGTCAGTTAAGAACAAATTCTTATATTACAATGACGGCCTACCCCGGCCAAACCCGGACGACACTGGGCCAATTGTGCGCCGCCCTATGGGACTCACGATCACGGCCAGTTGTGATACAGCCCGGGATCGAACCTGGGTCTGTAGTGACGCCTCTAACACTGCGAGGCTGTGCCTTGGACCGCTGCACCACTCGGTCCCTATAATTTAACCAACATCGGTCAATTAGTTGTTTAAAAACCGAAACATAACCAAAATGTTGGTTAATAATCCCTCAGCACTATTAAGTAGGAAGTATACAGTAGTGTGCATATCTATAGCTCTGTCCTTACCATGCCCTGTTCGGGGACAGCAGCCTGGACCTTCCGGCTCACCACTTGAACCAGGGTTGGGCAGTGCTGTGGGGGACGGAACCCTCTCTTGGGCTCCCCTCCACTGGCCTTGGCCGGCACGCGCGTGGGCTGACCCCTGGTCTCATACACATTCATGTGCAGCCGGTTCCCTTGCCTGGATGCACTCTGATGAAATCAACAGAGTGGAATGATGGTTAATGTATTGCTTTGTTACTTGAAGGCGTATTTTGGATCCTGCTTCAGATAACAGTTCCACTTCACTTGAACCTTTTGTCATCATAAGGCCTAAGCAGGGACAGGAGTCAGATTTAAGTTACCACCTACCTTTAATGCCTCCTCATACTCCACTAGAAGAGGAGAAATATCATTATTGGACATTTTACATTGAACAACTAACTAATATTATATTTGGTACAAAACATAACACAATATTATGTTTGGTGCTTTACTACTCACTTTGGCTGTTTATGGATACCTGAAACACAAAACGGAAATGTATTGCAACAACATTGTAATAGCATTATATTACCATTCCCAACAAATTAACATTGCTGTAACTCTTTGCTCTCACTCACCTCCTCATTCTCCTCATCAAAATAAGTAACTTGTAGATTACACAGGCCAAAGGACCTTTTCACCTGTAGACAAAAGACACAATCTATAAACCAACCAGTGTATTACATGATTTAGCAAGCTGTTTCTCAGACAAAGGACAAGCGCCTCCAAATGACATAAAAGTGATCATTTCAAGGAGAGCCAAAAATCAATCATGTTATCACGGTTATATTTATGCTATGCCGTAGTATCCCATATTTGCTAATTGAATGAACAAGCAGGGCTATGATGTAGCATAGGATGCCTGAAAGGAAAATAGACTGGTCTCCTTGAAGGCAATGCCATGGCAACATGGAGACACAATGGCAATTTCAATGAAGATGAACTCCGTGACTGGTGACTGGACAGCGGGGTGACAATGGAGTCTGAGCTTGCTGCTGCCAGGAGAGTCAGAGGAAAACAGTCTCATAAGCTCACCTTATAGGAAAAACAACAACTGGCATCCACCATTCACCTTGCACTCACTGACATTAAGATTTCCCATTTTACTGTGGGAAGAGAGAGAATTCAGCCCATTGCAAGATATTTTATTGGCTTGCTTTGGAAAGTGGCTTGCTTTGGAAACGTCCCCTTATGCCATCTTGGCATAAGGGGACGTTATCAGATGAGGTGGCTTGGCTCAAATGTTTATTTTGACATCATATGGCAGGGCTGTCAAACCCTGGAGTGAGAGGCGGAAGCCTCAAGTATCATAAGCCAGACTCGCCCTCGAATCAATACCCCCCACATACTGACGTCAAATAGAGTACAGTACTAACATGAACCAAGCTATCATAGGCAAGTAATATGTTCTGTTATTGTATTCATGAAAAGGAAATGAGAACCACAGAGAACTAGCAACATTAACTGTAGCATGCAGTGTAGCCCTCCATCTCAATAGCCTGACTGTTGTCAATAAAGTGTCACTTGGGTAAATATGAATTAATCCCAAAATGATGCAACTGAATAATAGATGATAATGGGGCATTTCATTTTAATTTTTTTAAACCTTTATTTAACTAGGCAAGTCAGTTAAGAACAAATTATTATTTACAATGATGGCCTACCAAAAGGCCTCCTGCGGGAATGGGGCTGGGATTATTTAATTGCTTTATTTTAAAATATAGGACAAAACACACATCAAGACAAGACAACACAACACTACATAAAGAGAGACCTAAGACAACAACATAGCATGGCAGCAACACATGACAACATAGCATGGTAGCAATACAACATAACAACATGGTAGCAGCACAAAACAGGGTACAAACATTATTGGGCACAGACAATAGCACAAAGGGCAAGAAGGTAGAGACAACAATACATCACGCAAAGCAGCCACAAACGTCAGTAAGATTGTCCATGAGTAGATAGGTTCTGCTTGTAGTCTATTTTGACAGCCACGGCTTCAAGCGCTCATATCAAGAATGTCACTGGTCTTCCTTACTGTTGTTGTTACCATTGACATGTCACATGTCATATGGAACGAACTGCAACAACAACAAAATTCACTAAAGCTGGAGACTCTTACCTCCCTCACTAGCTTTAAGCACCAGCTGTCAGAGCAGCTCACAGATCACTGCACCTGTACATAGCTCATCTGTAAATAGCCCATCCAATCAACCTCATCCCCATACTGTATTTATTTATTTATCTTGCTCCTTTGCACCCCAGTATCCCTACTTGCACATTCATCTTCTGCAGATTCTACCATTCCAGTGTTAAATTGCTATATTGTAATTACTTCGCCACCATGGCCTATTTATTGCCTTACCTCTCTTATCCTACCTCATTTGTACATACTGTATATCGCTTTTTCTACTGTATTATTGATTGTATGTTTGTTTATTCCATGTGTAACTCTGTGTTGTTGTATGTGTCGAACTGCTTTGCTTTATCTTGGCCAGGTCGCAGTTGCAAATGAGAACTTGTCCTCAACTGGCCTACCTGGTTAAATAAAGGTGAAATAAAAATGTATACTCATCTACGTGGATGCCCTCTGCAGGGCAGGCAACAAATTCATGTCTAATGTATCTTCAGCTAAATGTAGGCCTATTGTAATATATACACTTTTATAAATAGCAGCGCCTCTTATTTTAGCATTGCTCGATATTATGTTGTTGCGACTGGGATATTGTTGTAATACTGATATTCTGTTCGTTTAGATCGCTAGCTGCTGTAACTACTAGCTAACATTAGGCCCTAATTGTTCAATACTGGATTGTCATAGCTAGAACAATGTTCTCAACTACAGGGTATCAATCATTTATACAAGGTATACAACATTTAGCAAATAAGCGGCCGGCGATCGATGGTTGATAGCTTTAGTTTCAGTAACAGCCTACCGTAAAGGTATGCCAAGATGAATGCTGCTATGAAAACACCAGCGTCGTTATCCTTGCTTACCATGGCCTCCATTGACTCCCAACTCTTCGTCTCCGAACCTGACAGGAGAAAATTCTTCGCATTCCCCCTGAAATTCACCTTCAAATTGATGTAGAAGTCCATTGCTCCTTGTTTCTATGAATTAAAACATATCAAGGAAAACCAAAATTAATCACTATTGCCGAGATAAATACAGATAGTCTGCCTTTATGGTATGTGACTTATCCGGATGAGGCGTCTTTTCTGTTTACATCATCAGCTATGTAAACACACCCATATGATCACGTGACAGAAACGCATATTTTAATCAATGCTGCGCCGAAAATAAACACGGACACAGAGTTAATGTAACACACGGACGTTACTTTTTTTAATCATTATATAATCTTGTATTTTAAAATAATCCACGAGAAGAATAGCTAGTGATACTTTTTTTTGGTCCACGTGGTTGTTTTACGAGTCGCATCTTTTCTACGTCATAACTTGATTTCGAAGCAGTGTGCGGCAAAAGCAACAACGAGCCACTTAAAACCGTTTTTTTTGTTTATATCAGTTAATTTGATTTATTTCAAATTATGTCTTCAAAAGGCATTAAGGTAGACAATGACCTCAAAACAAAGGTAATGTTTTCACAATTACTTTGACGCAGAAGTTGAATAATTGAGAATGCTTGCCAGGCCTAGCTAGGGAGCTTAGCTACATTTTGCTCATTGCTTATAGTAGCTAGCTACGTTATTAGCACAACATCATCTTAGAATGTTCTATTAGAAAATCTGAGCTCAGTCAAGTGGTGTGTGTTTATCTATCCTGTTGAGACTGGACAGTACCGATTTGTTTGTTTGTCTACAGTATCCTGCATCACACATTTATGCACGAGGGCTGTCTTTTTCTGCAGAAACAGCAACATTAGCTAGTACGTTAGTAACTAAATATTTCCCACTTCATCTGCTGTAACACTACCAGTTCTTGGGGAGAGCGATAACATTAGCATATGTACAAATTTAACTAGATAGGTCGCCTGCTAGCTACAGATAAAGACACGACGGGAAAAAAAGTATTGTGGTAAGGACAGCTGCTTCCATCAAATGACACGTGGTGTGATTGTACTGTCATTCAACATGGTTTTTCTTTCACATGTCATAAGATGTGTTCGAAAAGGGTTATTATTATTATTACTTTCTCATAGGTTGACGCCTTCAGAGAGCGGATCACGGGTGAGGTGAGTATCAACATTATGTCAACATGTTCTTATTTTAGACTTTTGATTACATTTACATTTGATGGTCCTAGTCTTCTATTTCACAAATTTAACCAACAACCACAAATAACTGTTTGGCAGCATCATAGACACGTGATCATTGATTAAAAAAATAACTTTGTTCTTTACTAGGCTGAAAACCTGGTCGCAGACTTTTTCCCCAAAAAGTTGCTGGAACTTGACAGCTTTCTGAAGGTAATTCATATTCTAATAACAGGGATTCTATTGTTGTACTTTTCATTGTCAAAATAGAATCTAGGTTAATGCAGAGCACTCTGTCGTGATACGTTGCCCTTGTTGTCCTGGCACCACCCTTGTTGTCCTGGCAGTGTGGTGCCACGGCAACAACCTCTCCCTCATCAGCAAGGCAAAGGAGCTGATCATGGACTACATGAAAGGAGGGCCGAGCACGCCTCCATCGACGTGGCTGTAGTGGAGCGGGTTGAGAGCCTGAAGTTCCTGTGTCCATATCACTAATTAACATGGTCCACACTAGAGCTGGAACGATAAACCGAAAATTATCAACACCAATCACAAGAATTTTGTTGATATCAATCATTACGATAAGTAGCCTATACTAGAGAAATTTGAAGTTAAATACATTTGCTAATATGGGTGATTGTTAATGGGACAGTTGATGACTACAACCATCAAACCAGTAGTAGATAATAAAAAATAAACTGTAGTGCATATTGTTATAACTTATCGTTATTGCATCAATTCAGGCAATTTATTGTGCTATGGATTTTTGTCCATATCACCCAGCTCTACTCCACACACACCAACACATTCGTGAGGAAGGCATGACAACGCCTCTTCCCCATTTAGGAGGCTGAAAATATTTGGCATGGACCCTCGGATACTCAAAGTTCTACAGCTGCACTATTGAGAGCATCTTGGCTGGCTTGCCTCACTGCTTGGTATGGCAACGGCTTGGCATCCGACCGCAAGCACTGGGTCGTACGCACTACCTTTCAGGGCCTCGATACCAGGCGGTGTCAGAGGAAGGCCCTAAAAACTGTCAAGTACTCCAGCCACCCAAGTCAGACTGTTCTCTCAGCTACCGCACGGCAAGCGGTACTGATGCACCAAGTCTGGAACCAACAGGACCCTGAACAGATTCTACCACCAAGCCATAAGATTGTTAAATAGTTAACCAAATAGCTACCTGGACTATATGCATTGAACCTTTTGCACTCTCTTTTATTATTATCTATCTGGTTGCCTAGTCACTTTACCCCTACGTATATGTACATATCTACCTCAATTACCTCGTACCACTGCACATCGAGTCAGTATAGCCAAGTTATTGTTACTCATTGTGTAATTATTCCATGTGGTATTATTTTTCAATTTCTCTCTGCATTTTTGGGAAGGGTCCATAAGCATTTCACTGTTAGTCTACACCTGTCGTTTACAAAGCATGTGACAAATACACTTTGATTTGATTTCTTCATCCTTTCCAGGAGCCCATTTTGAATGTCGCAGACTTGAAAGAGATCCACTCAGAGATAAACGTCAAAGTACCCGACCCAATCATTCTAAACAATAGCCATGATGGAGTAGATGTGGTAAGTTCATGGATTCTCATTTGCATCAAATCAGTATCATGAAAGTGTATACATTCAATACCAAACATGATTTTGTCAATTGTCAATTTTTTTATTTAACTAGGCAAGTCAGTTAAATATGATTTTTTTTCTTACAACGGCGGCCTAGTGGGTTAACTGCCTTGTTCAGGGGCATAATGACAGATTTTTACCTTGTCAGCTCAGGGATTCATTCTAGCAACCTTTCGGTTACTGGCCCAATGCTCTAACCACTAGGCTACCTGCCGCCCCCATTGTTACAGGTAACACACCTGATTTAGCTAATCAGATCTTGATTTGAAGACTACAAAAAGTAGAATCAGGTGTGTTACTGCTTGGCTGGAACAAAGACCTGCAACCACAGTTAGCTAGCATTTGTTTATATTGGCGCTGCCTAACAACTTCATTAGTCTGATCACAAGGGTATGTTCCACATCTGAAAAGAGACTACCCTGAACAAAGTGGAGGATAGCCAACACCAGTAGTCTCTCACTCACTTTAACATAACACTGTGAAGGAATGTTAATGAGACATAAACAGAATGGCTCATTGACTCTCAGTAGGTCACTGTGCTCAAAGCACTTGTCCATTACTGTTCGAGGTAGAAAAATGTGGAACCCCTTTGATCAAGGGAGACCTGTAACAGAAGTAATGCCTATGTTAACCCGAGGTTAATGTTTATAGCAAAATTCCAGAAAACGGAAAATTGAAGATGGACTAGATGATGATAACTGTCAAGGTAAACCCGACTGCCTGTTGTCATGCCATTTAATACTTGCATAATAATTCTGATGGCATTGTTGTACTGTAAAATACGCTTGTTGATATCTCTTAATGTCTGTCAATGCCGACTTATGCCAGAACCATTCATCTTCAATACATTTCTTGATAGAAGAGAATAGTAGACTGCACTTGACTGATTTGCAGTATTCTATATTAGCTAGAAGCGGCTTGGATGTTTGACCTCTCAATCCCACCTCTCTAGATGGCCCCAAGGTGTTTGCCATGCCAGGGGGGATGATAAAAAGCAACGGCCAGCTGGTGGACCTGATCGAAAGAGTCAAGCCAGAAATAAGAACCCTCATAGAGAAATGCAACACAGTATGTACCCACAAACACAGCCATTTTTCTTTGAGGGATTTATTTGATTGCTTTTTGAGGGCTCTCCCACTCTGAATTGCTTAGTGGAGATCTACTGTTAAGAAATGACTGTCTCATCTGTATGTCTCCTCACTCTCAGGTCAAAATGTGGGTCCAGCTCTTAATCCCCAGAATAGAGGATGGTAACAACTTTGGTGTATCCATCCAGGTATTATACTTTCCCATCAATATGAGTGCAGAGACATGCACATTCACATGTCTAGCTTCTAGTCTACTTTTCCAAACATGAACAAATCTCCAACACTAGGGGGCAGTACTTGCGCTCTTTTGCCTTTCTGTCAGATGATGCTGACCTGGTTTCTGTTTACAGGAGGAAACTGTTGCTGAGCTCAGGACTGTGGAAGGAGAGGCAGCCTCTTACCTGGACCAAATTTCCAGGTATGCCACAGTATACACTACCTTGTGTGTTTTTATTTACTTCACAAAAATCCCTTATGAATCTAAAGCGGTTCCTTGGACTGTCTCAAACATTTGTTTTCAACAGGTATTACATCACCAGAGCGAAGCTAGTCTCAAAAATTACAAAGTACCCTCATGTGGTAAGTGTTAACTGCACACTGTTTACATCCACATCCAATCTGCTGCCCTGAGTCCTCTCGTTGTTGACCATCTGTCTGTCTGCAGGAGGACTACCAGCGCACGGTGACTGAAATAGACGAGAAGGAATACATCAGCCTCAAGATCATTGTGTCAGAGCTGAGGAATCAATATGTGAGCAATACATGCACACAGTTCTGGCTCTGTTCAACCAAGTTGTATCAACGTTATGTTGTTAGCCTGTCGCAGATATTTGTTTACCGTAATAACCAAACCCCATCCGCTTGCAGGTGACATTACATGACATGATCCTGAAAAATATAGAGAAGATCAAGAGGCCACGAAGCAGCAACAATGAAGCCCTCTACTGAACACTCCACTTCTCCGTATCCTCTTCTCACCAACTCCTAGTAACAGCCACATTGGCAGCATTTAAATAGGCAGCACAATTCTGATATTTTTTCCCACTAATTGGTCTTTTGACCAATCAGATAAGCTCTGAAAAGATCTGATGTGATTGGTCAAAAGACCAATTAATTAGTGGAAAAAGGCTCCAAACTGGGTTGCCTGTGTGAATGCAGCCATTGACTGTAACAGGGGCTTTGTTCTGGACTATTATCATCAATTCCCTCAAGGTGGACTTTGAAATTACCTCCTTAGACATGTTCTGAAACATCCATGTTTCCAGGACTTGTGAGAAGGTTGTACCTTGATTATGGATTTTTCTCCATGTCGACCAATCAAGCAGGCTTGAACTGAACTCAAACATGGCCGGCCTCCACAAGGTTGGTAGGTCAGATGAAACTTTTTGTGTCCTTGTCTGTGTGTTTGTAGTGTGTATGTCTTGTCTGGAAACCGTCATGGGAGTTTCACAGGTATACTTTGTCTGTTTTATCTTTAGTTTTGTTTTTAAGGAATTATTTTTAGGATTCTGAAGTGCTTGCTGGTAACTATAATTAGCTGTATGTTGAGATTGTCAAGGTGAGTGTGTGGGAATGCTCAATCTGCATTTTAGACATAGTGTAGCTTGCAGTCCTGTCAGTTATTTTTATTTATTTTTTTACTTAAGGGACTACTCACAAGTACATTGTGAAGGACTATGGTCTGTTTCCAGCACAATATGTAATGTCCATCCACTCTGATATTGGAGTTTCAATTGTGTTAAAAGCCAGATCTAATGTTCTCATATCCAGATGCTACGTGATGAGAGAAATGTCTTTACTGTTTCTCTCCCTTAATTGTAATTTTGTTTTAAGAATAAATATTTTTACGTAATACAAATTCTTGAGAATGACATGGTTTCTCACCTATTGTATATGCTGCAACTGTTGGTGTGTCTCAGAGCTTGTGTAGTTGAATTCAAGCCTTGCTGTGAAAATTATTAACCTCAGGATGAGGGGGGCAAAATACTTCATAATAGCTAGGTTTCTATCTAATTTGCAACAGATATTCATACAAATGTGATCAAATCTGCATTTAAAAAAAAAAAAATGCATTTCCCCACCAGAGGTGTTTCCATCAGACACTTTTTTTTGTGGATAAAAGGCTGTGTGATGAAGTTTCATGTACTGAATAAAGGTCAGTGTTTCCATGGCATTTTCTGCTCTACCGATAGTTTTGTCACGCAGTGTTGTGATAAATGGCAAATTTGCCCAATCTGGTTCGCATGGTCTCTAGACAAGTTTGCTGATAGTGTACACTGGATAGGTTAGGTTATATGATAAGAGCAAGATAACTTGTTAATTGGCAACTAAGCACCGATCATGTCACTAGCATACAAATGAAGAGCCTCAATTTTATTGGAAAGGAGCATCAAGTTCATCACTGTGCACTTTCAGCACCCTGTAGTGTAGACAACTGCATGCTTTACCAAGTTGCAGTGGGAGGACCACACAACATAGCTAATGTGTGACTGCAAATTTACCTCAACGTGATGATTATTCTATCAAATTGCGTAAGAAATCATTTCCACCGCAATTTGTCGCACAATTAATTTTACTGACACAAAGATCCCACCATGTCGTACAAAGAAATTGTAAACATTTACAAAATTGTAAGGACATCCTGTTTCTATCACACTTGTCGTGATGTATTTTTATACGGCAGGCCTCTACTCACATAAAAACTTGATGGTTATAGGATAACTAATCTACTACAGCGGTATTCAACTCTTACCCTAAGAGGTCTGGAGCCTGCTGGTTTTCTGTTCTACTTGATCATTAATTGCACCCACCTGGTGTCCCAGGTCTAAATCGGTCCCTGATTAGAGGGGAACAATGGAAGAAAAGGGAAAAAAAGCATTGGCTTCAAGGTCCAGGGTTGAGTTTGAGTGCACTACACTATGCACTCGAGTAGTGGTGGTATAGAGATGGGGAAGTGCACCCAAGAGGTAATGTATAACAGGCTAAATAAGGGGAAATAATCTAGAATTGGCTGCTGGTTGTTCAAGGGCAGGGTTATGTAGGTTACTTTCTAAATGTAATCTGTTAAGTAATGTAAATTTGGGATTACACAAACTCAGTAACGTAGTATGATTAATTTCAGTTTTTTATGGATTACTTTCCCCTTGAGGCATTAGAAGACGAAAAGGACACATCAAACGCATTTGGTGTGTCATTGTGGTCTCTGACTTGTGGTTAGACACACTCAGGTGGAACAAATTTAAACTTGAGCATCGGTGTACACATCACTGACAAACTGAAATGGTCCACCCACACAGACAGTGTGGTGAAGAAGGCGTGACAGCGCCTCTTCAACCTCAGGAGGCTAAAGAAATTTGGCTTAACACATAAAACCCTCACAAACTTTTATAGATGCACAATTGAGTGCATCTTGTCGGGCTGTATCACCGCCCACAACCGCAAAGCTCTCCAGAGGGTGGTGCGGTCTGCCAAACGCATTACCGGGGGCAAACTTCCCACCCTGGACACCTACAGCACCCGATGCCATAGGAAGGTCAAAAAGATCATCAAGGACACCAACTACCCGAGCCACTGCCTGTTCACCCCGCTATCATCCAAGAAGGCGAGGTCCGTACAGGTGCATCAAAGCTGGGACCGAGAGACTGAAAAACAGCTTCTATCTCAAGGCCATCAGACTGCTAAACAGCCATCACTAGCACATCAGAGGTGGCTGCCTATAGACACAGATTAGGAATCACTGGCCACTTTAACAATGTTCCATATCTAGCATTACTCATCTCATATGCATAAACTGCACTCCACAATATTCTACGGTATCTTAGCTTAGTCACTTTTAAATTGTGTTTACATATTGAATAACCCATTTCATATGCATATACTGTATTGTATTCTATATTACACCACTGTTAAACAGCAATCTCCAGCACACCAGAGGCTGCTGCCTATAGACAGATTAGGAATCACTGGCCACTTTTTGGAAATGAAACACTAGCCACTTTAATAATGTCTCCATATCTTGCATTACTCATCTCATATGTATAAACTGTACTCTATACTATTCTACAGTATCTTAGTCACTTTAATTGTTTAAATATTGCATCACCCATCTCATATGTATATACTGTACTCTATACTATGCCACAGTATCTTAGTCCAATGCTGCTCTGACATATATGTGTATATATATGTTCTTAATACATTCCTTACTTAGATTTACATGTATTTTGGGTATATGTGGTGAAACTGTTAGATATTACGTGTTAGATATTACTACACTGTCGGAGCTGGAAGCACAAGCATTTCGCTACACCCGCAATAACATCTGCTAAACACGTGTATGTGACCAATAAAATTCGATTTTAAGTAATAATCTCATTTTTTTAAAGTATCTAACCTGTTTACAATATTTTTGCTGGTTAAATAACTGATTAGTTATTTTTTTTGTAATCTGTTTTTTGTAATAACTCCCCAACCCTGGTCACGGGTGTGATATGAAATGTTTGTATATAGTGAGAGTTTAGAGAGACATTGAGTCGTTGGCACATGACATTACTGTATAAAGAACAGTGGTTGTGTAGAGTAGCATTAGTGCCTGCTGAGAAGTAGTGTGCTCTTATATTTGATACAGTTGGTTCTTAAAGGTAAGCCTTGTCAGTGTGGTGTCGGGGTTACATCTGATCCTGACCTAAACACTGGTCCAATACATCCAATACAGCTGTAAATGCAATCCTTTGATGTGAATGTTGTTAATGAACTCTTAAAGGGAATGGTTGGTGTGGCTGGTCATCGCAGATAAAATGTGCACCTCTCACAATATATACAACTGACAATCGTTCCTTTACCGCTTTCTTCAGACCTCCCCTGCAAAATGGTCGCTCAAGGAATGTATTCGTTAGTCAAATGGATATTATTAGTCCTTGGCATTGCCTCAGTGATGGGGAACATTGTTCTAGAATGGCTTAATACGAGAGATGTGACAGCAGTGCAACAATTCCCTGCTCAACCTCCACCCTATAAGGGGTGAACACAATGAGCGCAGCGGTGTTTTTTCTGACCTATTCGCTGAGGAATATCGTCAAGTACGCGACCACATGGGCACAATTCCAGGCTTAAACATTTTGTATGATCGACTTTTCTCTGCCAAAGAAAGTGGATACGCTGCTCTACCTGGATGACAATGGACCCAAGCCGGTGAGAGAGCCGAGGAGGGAGGTTTTCTATGGCACCATTGGATACAGTAAAGACAGTGGTGGCAAAGTATCCAATTGTCATACTTGAGTAAAAGTATAGATACTGTACCTTAATGGAAAATGACCCAAGGAAAAGTGAAAGTCACCCAGTAAAATACTACTTGAGTTAAAGTCTAAAAGTACTTGGTTTTAAATATAATTAAGTATCGAAAGTAAATGTAATTGCTAAAATATACGTAAGTATCAATCATAAATAATTTTACATTCCTTATATTAAGCAACCCAGACTGCACCGTTTTGTTTTTTAATTTACGGATAGCCAGGGGCACACAGCCCTGGAGTGTTTGTGTTTAGTGTTTGTGTTTAGAGTCCGCCAGGGATGTTCTCTTGAGAAGTGCGTGAATTGGACCACTTTCCTGTTCTGCTTAGCATTCAAAATGTAACGAGTACTTTTGCATGTCAGGGAAAATGTAGAGTAAAAAGTACATGATTTTCTTTAGGAATATAGTGAAGTAAAAGTTGTCAAATACCCACCAAAAAAACGACTTAAGTAGTACTTTAACGTATTTTTACTGAATTACATTACACCACTGATTAAATAATATTTGGTGGGACCTCTTCTCAACCCTACTTTCCATCGAGATGTCACGTTTGAGAGGTATAAAACCGAGTTACCCGCCAATTTACACAGGGGAGTACACACTTTCAATCTCAATTGTTTATTTAGTTATTTTCAGGGTTTGGTAAATTGCTAAATTAGAATTTTGGTGTTGAGCCCCTTGCCTCTTTCGAGATTATGCCTCGTGGAGTCAAGTCAGGGACAAAGGGTTCTGTCGTAATTATGAGGGGTTGTATGTTCACCCTATAGGATTTGAATTTCAACTCAATCACGAGAGCACAAATCCGTTTCAATGGCGTGCGATGAAGTTGCTTGTGATGAAGCCGGTACTTCAATAGTGTGCTAGATCTTAAACAACAACATGACGCTGGGACAGGCTCTCAACTATATTATGTTCAAGGTAAACGCCTCAGTGTCAAAACTAATAATGTCATATACACTACATGACAAAGTATGTGGACCCCTGCTCGTTGAACATCTCATTCCAAAATCATGGGTATTAATATGGAGTTGGTCCCCTTTGCTGCTATAACAGCCTCCACTCTTCTGGGAAGGCTTTCCATTAGATGCTGGAACATTGCTGCAGGGACTTTCTTCCATTCAGAGCATTAGTGAGGTCGGGCACAGATGTTGGGTGATTAGGCCTGGCTCGCAGTTGGCGTTCCAATTCATCCCAAAGGTGTTCGATGGGGTTAAAGTCAGGGCTCTGTGCAGACAAGTCAAGTTCTTCCACACTGATCTCAACAAACCATTTCTATATGGACTTCGCTTTGTGCACAGGGAAATTGTCATGCTGAAACAGAAAAAGGCCTTCCCCAAACTGTTGCCACAAAGTTGGAAGCACAGAATCGTCTAGAATGTCATTGCATGCTGTCGTGTTTAGATTTCCCTTGACTGGAACTAAGGGAACTAGCACGAACCATGGAAAATTAGCCTCCACCAAACTTTACAGTCGGCACTATGCATTCGGGCACGTAGCTTTCTCCTGGCATCCGTCAAACCCAGATTCATCCGTCAGACTGCCAGATGGTGAAGCGTGATTCATCACGCCAGAGAGCGCGTTTCCACTGCTCCAGAGTCCAATGGTGGCAAGCTTTACGCCACTCCAGCCGATGCTTGGCATTGCGCATGGTGATCATAATCTTGGTGCGGCTGCACGACCATGGAAACCCATTTCATGAAGCTCCCGACGAACAGTTATTGTGCTGACGTTGCCTCCAGAGGCAGTTTGGAACTCAGAAGTGACTGTTGAAACCGAGGCAGTCCTGTTCTTTGAACTTGTGTGGCCTACCACTTCGCACCTGAGCTGTTGTTGCTCCTAGTTGTTTCCACTTCACTATAACGGCACTTACAGTTGACCGGGGAAGCTTTAGCAGGGCAGAAATCTGACAAACGGACTTGTTGGAAAGGTGGCATCCTATGATGGCGGCACGTTGAAAGTCACTGAGCTCTTCAGTAAGGCCAGTCTACTGTCAATGTTTGTCTAAGGCAATTGCATGGCTGTGTGCTCAATTACACCTGTCAGCAACGGGTGTGGCTGAAATAGCCAAATCCACTTATTGTCCACATACTTATATATAGTGTATCAAACCGCCTAGTGAAGCAAATTTTTATGAAATTTGTGCTTTTTGGTCTTTTTACATTTTAACTATTTATTTTCATATCCCTGGTCTCTACTAACAGGAATGGTGCAATATTTATGCCTCACCAACTGCCTTTTATCCCATATCTTTGGTGACTGATTTGAGTTTTCTTACAGCCCTCTGAGTGGTCAAAATTAGTGCCACTACTGATGCAGGAGGGCTAGGGCAGTTGACCAATCAGGTTCAAGTGAAGATTTTTTTTCATATCCATTTCTAAATCGACTGTTAGTACATGCTCTACCAGCCGGTTGATAATATGGTTAAAGGGATAAAAATCTGTGTGCGCAGGCCAATTATTTAATTGGGAACATTTTGAACTGGGAACATTTTCACTCTGTTAGAAATTTTACAACATGACGTCACAATCAGAACGATTGGGAACTATCTCACTTTGGGAATATCTTTACATGACACCGTGGCCTACACCTTAAGCTACTTTACCATAGAAATATACACTGAACAAAAATATAAACGCAACATGTAAAGTGTTGGTCCCATGTTTCATGAGTTGAAATAATAATTTGTGTGCACAAATTACTGATGTCAACGTTGTGAACAGAGTGCCCCACGGTGACGGTGTGGTTAAGGTATGGGCAGGCATAAGCTACGGACAACGAACACAATTGCATTTTATCGATGGTAATTTGAATGCAAAGAAATGCTGTGACGAGATCCTGAGGCCCATTTCTTTTAAGAGATCTGTGACAAACGGATGCATATCTGTATTCCCAGTCATGTGAAATCCATAGATTGGCGCCTAATGAATTTATTTCAATTGACTGATTTCATTATGTGAACTGTAACTCAATAAAATCTTTGAAATTGTCTGTGGCTTTTATATTTTAGTTCTGTATATCTACTATTGTGAAGCATAATTGCCATGGTGATTTGGAATGTCCAGTCAATTAGCATTACTAGTCATTCTACAGATTAAAAATTGGCCTACAAATGGTTACATAATATGACAACTGGATCTACTGCCATTCCCCAAAAACAGGAAAATAAACTAAAATATAAAACACAGCGGTCATGCAGAGAATGGAATCCGAAAATCTACCCCTAAACTTTGTTTCAACAAGTCAAAATACGTTTCTATTTACTCCTCAGATACCCGCAAACACGAATTTCCAAGACTGTGTCCCTGTACTAAAACTGATATTTGTTATTCGTTTTTGAAGTTACAAGCCTGAAACATTGAACATAGACTGCTGACACCATGTGGAAGACATTGGAATTGCATCCAGGGAGCTAATTATCAATATGACCTTATATGTGCCATTCTAAGAGGATGGTCTCTCTCTCAAAAAATCTGGTTGGTTTTTCTTTGGATTTTCTCTTACCATATCTATTGTTATATTCTCCTACATTATTTTAACATTTCTACAAACTTCAAAGTGTTTTCTTCTCAATGGTACCAATTATATGCATATCCTGGCTTCAGGGCCTGAGCAACAGGCAGTTTACTTTGGGCACGTCATTCAGGTGGAAATTGAGAAAAAAGGGGCCCATCCCTAAGAAGTTAAAGGGAAACTTCACCACGACACTATTTGGTTTGTTTTTCCAGTCTCACTACATAATTATGAGGGATGAGAGGTGTTTCAGACACAATTATGCACCATAACAGTCTTTTTTAATTTTCGTGCCAGGAGAGTTCAACCAATGACATCATTGGTAGATTGATGGTAACACTTTCCAAGAAGCGCTAGACGATGATTTTTTTTTTTCTTTACATACTAACATAGAGACGTAGTTAACTTGCAATATAAGCTCTCTTCACAAGTGGTAGAGTTGTTCAGTGTAGTATAATTTTGTGAGTCCAACTACTAGCCAAATTGAGCTAGCTAGCTGTTTGTTATACCTGAAATGTACTGTAGCCTAATGTTATAGCTAGCTAACATTAGCTAGTTCTCCTTATTAGGAGCAAAACTGGATAAAGGCTTTGATGATGATGACAAAGGGTAAAGGAATGACTTTGGCATTATCACTCATATTAGTCTTTTAATAACTACCTGTGGGTTGTAGCTAGCTAGCTTACGTTTGTCTATGAGATATTCTGCATTGTGCTGCTACATTAGGAATACAGACAGTACACAACAATTGCCCATGAAAGTCTAGTGTTTTGGTCATTCTCATACAGACAATACCACTTGATGGTCTACAGATTATTTTTGGAGTTTGTTCTATGTGGGGAGAAGCTAGGCACAGGATACCGAATCCCCTTGCCTGCATGTGTTGGGGCCATTCAAGCAATTTATCCCTCACAAGATGGACAGTATAGTATGTTGGATACAAATAAGTTGATGACTTGAGGAGATGTGAAAAGTCCATAACAACAATCTATCCCTTTTATCAAAGTAACTCCCAACACCTCAATGCACCCACCATATGCAAGTATTCCCTTGGTAGGGAAATATTTATTAATATGTAATATTTATTATAGGCGTTGGTAGTACATTTTTCTTCTACTCCATACAGTGCATTCGGAAAGTATTCAGACACCTTGACTTTTTCCAAATTTTGTTATGTTTACAGCCTTATTCTAAAATGGATTTAAAAACACATTCTCAGCAGTCTACATACAATACCCCATAATGACAAAGTGACATTTTTTGTTGTTGTAAATTTATAAAAATACCTTTTTCACATAAGTATTCAGACCCTTTGCTATGAGACTCGAAATTGAGCTCAGGTGCATCCTGTTTCCATTGATCATCCTTGAGATGTTTCTACAACTTGATTGGAGTCCATCTGTGGTAAATTCAATTGATTGGACATGATTTGGAAAGGCATACACCTGTCTATAAAAGGTCCCATAGTTGACAGTGCATGTCAGAGCAAAAACCAAGCCATGAAGTCGAAGGAATTGTCCGTAGAGCTCCGAGACAAGATTGTATCAAGGCACAGATCTGGGGAAGGGTACCAAAACATTTCTGCAGCATTGAAGGTCCCCAAGAACATAGTGGTCTCCATCATTCTTAAATGGAAGAGGTTTGGAACCCCCAATACTCTTCCTAGAGCTGGTCGCCCGGACAAACTGAACAACCGGGGGAGAAGGGCCTTGGTCAGGGAGGTGACCAAGAACCCGACCAAGAACCAGCACTCCACCAATCACACCGTTAAGGTAGATTTGCCAGATGGAAGGCACATGACAGCCCGCTTGGAGTTTGCCAAAAGGCACCTAAAGACTCTCAGAACATGAGAAACCAGATTCTCTGGTCTGATGTAACCGAGATTGAGCTCTTTGACCTGAATGCCAAGCGTCACGTCTGGCGGAAACCTGGCTCCATCCGTAAGGTAATGCCGATGGTGGCAACATCATGCTGTGTCAACGTTTTTCAGCGGCAGGGACTAGGAGACTAGTCGGGATCAGGCCAAAGATGAATGGAGCAAAGTACAGAGAGATTGATGAAAACCTGCTCCAGAGCACTCAGGACCTCAGACTGGGGCGAAGGATCACCTTCCAACAGGACAACGACCCTAAACACACAGCCAAGACAACGCAGCAGTAGCTTTGGGACAAGTCTCTGAATGTCCTTGAGTGGCCCAACCAGAACCAGACTTGAACCTGATTGAACATCTCTGGAGAGACCTGAAAATAACAGTGCAGCAACGCTCACCATCCAACCTGACAGAGCTTGAGAGGATCTGCAGAGGAGGATTGGAGAAGCTCCCCAAATACAGGTGTGCCAAGCTTGTAGCGTCAAACCCAAGAAGACTTGGTGCTGTAATCGCTGCCAAAGGTGCTTCAACAAAGTACTGAGTAAAGGGTCTGAATACTTATGTAAATATGATATTTCAGGGTTTCTTTTTAAACCTGTTTTTGCTTTGTCATTCTGGAGTATTGTGTGTATATTGATGAGGGGTAAAAAAACATTTTAATACATTTTAGAATAACGTAACAAAATGTGGAAAAAGTCAAAGGGTCAGAATACTTTTCAAAGGCCCTGTGTCATACATTCCCATAACTGTTCCAGCATACTGCTGTGTGAACTCACCTTGGTCTCCAGAGCAAATACAGTTCAGTCTGTTGATATAGTAAATAAGTAGATAATCTACTGTTTTTTACATTTTAGCCATTTAGCAGACACTCTTATCCAGAGCAATTAGGGTTTAGTGCCTTGCTCAGGAGCACATCGACAGATTTTTCACCGAGTTGACACAGGGATTCGAGCCAGCAACCTTTCGGTTACTGGTCCAATACTCTTAACCACTATGCTACCTGAAACATGTTTAAATTGCCAACAAATGAAATGATACACCACCTCCCTGCATCATTTGTTTTGGCAGTAAGAGTGTAGCTAGTTACTTCCAAATACATTCCATGAATATCACAATTAATTGATCCAGATGTTTAAGTCAGCACTTTATTGGTTTCTGATGCAGCTGGAATCATTTAGACACTTGTCAGTGCATTTGCAAAAAATATTATCAATTTATTTAATCAAACTCACATATATACATAAACTCAGCAAAATAAAGAAGTCCTCTCACTTTCAACTGTGTTTATTTTCAGCAAACTTAACGTGTAAATATTTGTATGAAAAAAACTAGATTCAACAACTGAGACATAAACTGAACAAGTTCCACAGACATGTGACCAGCAAAAATTGAATAATGTGTCCCTTAACAAAGGGGGGGTCAAAATCAAAAGTAACAGACAGTGTCTGGTGTGGCCACCAGCTGCGTTATGTGCTGCACTGCATCTCCTCCTCACTGCTCCAGATTTGCCAGTTCTTACTGTGAGATGTTACCCCACTCTTCCACCAAGGCACCTGCAAGTTCCCGGACATTTCTAGGGGGAATGGCCCTAGCCCTCACCCTCCGATCCAACAGGTCCCAGATGTGCTCAATGGGATTGAGATCCGGGCTCTTCGCTGGCCATGGCAGAACACTGACATTCCTATCTTGTAGGAAATCACGTACAGAACGAGTAGTATGGCTGGTGGCATTGTCATTCTGGAGGGGCATGTCAGGATGAGCCTGTAGGAAGGGTACCACATGAGGGAGGAGGATGTCTTCCCTGTAACGCACAGCCCCAGACCATGATGGACCCTCCACCTCCAAATCGATCCCGCTCCAGAGTACAGGCCTCGGTGTAACGCTCATTCCTTCGACGATAAACGCGAATCCGACTATCACCCCTGGTGAGCCAAAACCGCGACTCGTCAGTGAAGAGCACTTTTTACCGGTCCTGTCTGGTCCAGCGACGGTGGGTTTGTGCTCATTGGCGACATTGTTGCCGGTGATGTCTGGTGAGAACCTGCCTTACAACAGGCCTACAAGCCATCAGTCCAGCCTCTCTCAGCCTATTGCGGACAGTTTGAGCACTGATGCAGGGATTGAGCGTTCCTGGTGTAACTCGGGCAGTTGTTGTTGCCATCCTGTACCTGTCCCGCAGGTGTGATGTTCGGATGTACCGATCCTATGCAGGTGTTGTTACACATGGTCTGCCACTGCGAGGATGATCAGCTGTCCGTCCTGTCTCCCTGTAGCGCTGTCTTAGTCGTCTCACAGTACGGACATTGCCATTTATTGCCCTGTCCATATCTGCAGTCCTAATGCCTCCTTGCAGCATGCCTAAGGCATGTTCACGCAGATGAGCAGGGACCCCGGGCATCTTCCTTTTGGTGTTTTTCAGACTCCGTAGAAAGGCCTCTTTAGTGTCCTAAGTTTTCATAATTGTGACCTTAATTGCCTACCGCCTGTAAGCTGTTAGTGTCTTAACGACCGTTCTACAGGTACATGTTGTTTATGGTTCATTGAACAAGTATGGGAAACAGTGTTTAACCCCTTTACAATGAAAATCTATGAAGTTAATTCATAACAATCCAAATAACTTTGAAAGACGGTCCTGAAAAGGGAACGTTTCTTTTTTTGCTGAGTTTATGTACAAGAACTAGCAATATTTATACCACAATGCAGTTGTGACCATGCTAGGCATTCCATATTATACTACAACATAACTCTAACTGAATTTGAATGTTGTGTTGGTGGAGTGTTCCAGGCATGGTCCTTAATGTTCTTCCGCTGGTGAACCTTGTCTTGTGTTGGGCAATGGCAGCTGGTCTGGCATGTAGTACCGCACCTGTCGAAGGTGGATCCAGTTGAGAATGGGTGTCAATAGGCACGTAGCTAACATTACTCACTGGACCAGCCACTCGTTCATAAAACATTAGCTTGTGAATAACTATTGAATTTAATTTTTATGTCGACAACGACTGCAAACTACAAGCAAGCACATGCTGCTGGAGTAACATGTTTGATGGGGACAAAGTAGTAACATGTTGGTTAATCACTGACTAGTGTTCAGCAGACTAATCCTGCTGCTGTTGTTGATGACGTTGCCACCAGCTTCAGTAGTACAGAGCCTGTAGACCTATTGGATAAAAGTTTTCAGCCGGGAACAAGCTCAAGCTCAACATCATCTGACTCAGAAGAGGAAAACACTGCACAGGGCTGGCAAGAGCCAGTGTATAGTCTCGGAGTCCATTTTATAGGGCTGGGGGGATACATTTTTCGAATTTTGGGTGCATTCGTATATTCACTCTGGCTATCTACTCCGATTTCAAAGCACTCTCGTCTGTGTGCCAGAGCGCAGAACAACTGATGAATTTACGAACACACATTGAATATGACCTGCCCGTTGAATATGACCTGTGTCAGTAAACGTTGGCAAAAAAAATGAATATATGTCACGTTCCTGACCTGTTTTCCTTTGTTTTTGTATTTGTTTAGTTGGTCAGGGCGTGAGTTGGGGTGGGCATTCTATGTTATGTGTTTCTATGTTGGGTTCATGTTCATTTAGCCTGATATGGTTCTCAATCAGGGGCAGGTGTTTTACGTTTCCTCTGATTGAGAACCATATTTAGGTAGGCTGTTCACACTGTTTGTTGGTGGGTGATTGTTCCTGTGTCTGTGTATGTCGCACCGCACGGGACTGTTTCGTTTTCGTTCGTGTATGTGTTCGTTCCTGTTAGTGCGTTATGTTCTCTAGTTCAGGTTTGTTCACATCGTTTATTGTTTTGTAGTTATTCAAGTGTTCTTCGTGTTCGTCGTCTTGTTTAAATAAATTAATTCATGTATTCCACCTACGCTGCATTTTGGTCCGATCCTTCTCGCCTCTCCTCATCCGAGGAGGAGGAAGAAATAGACGAACGTTACAGAATCACCCACCTGTCGAGGATCAAGCAGCGTGGGAAAAAGCAGCAGCAGCGATCGCAGGATTTCTGGACATGGGAGGAAATACTGGACGGTAAAGGTCCATGGGCACAACCTGGAGAATATCGCCGCCCTCGTGAAGAGCTGGAGGCAGCTAAAGCCGAGAGGCGGCGGTATGAGGAGGCAGCACGGAAACAGGAGCAAAATCTGGACTACACTACGTGGGAGGAGATCGACAGGTGGGCGATCGACCCAAGGAGAGTGCCGGAGCCCGCCTGGGATTCTCTGGCGCAGTGTGAGGAGGGATACCGGCGAATGGAGGCAGCACGACGACGCGGTAGGAAGCCTGTAAGTCAAGCCCAAAAATTTATTGGGGGGGGGGGGGGGGGGGGGGGCTAAAGGGTAGTGTGGCGAAGTCAGGTAGGAGACCTGCGCCAACTTCCCGATCTTACCGTGGAGAGCGAGAGTTCGGGCAGACACCGTGTTACGCGGTAGAGCGCACGGTGTCTCCTGTACGTGTGCATAGCCCGGTGCGGGTTATTCCACCTCCCCGCACTGGTCGGGCTACGGGGAGCATACAACCAGGTAAGGTTGGGCAGGCTCAGTGCTCAAGGGAGCCAGTACGCCTGCATGGTCCGGTATATCCGGCGCCACCTCCTCGCCCCAGCCCAGTACCACCAGTGCCAACACCACGCACCAGGCTTCCTGTGCGTCTCCAGAGCCCTGTTCCTCCTCCACGCACTAGCCCTATGGTGCGTGTCTCCAGCCCGGTACCACCAGTTCCGGCACCACGCACCAAGCCTCCTGTGCGTCTCCAGAGCCCTGTTCCTCTCCACGCACTAGCCCTATGGTGCGTGTCTCCAGCCCGGTACCACCAGTTCCGGCACCACGCACCAAGCCTCCTGTGCGTCTCCAGAGTCCTGTGCGTCCTGTTGCTGCTCCCCACACTAGCCTGAAGGTGCGTGTCCTTAGCCCGGTACCTCCAGTTCCGGCACCACGCACCAGGCCTACAGTGCGCCTCAGCCGGCCAGAGTCTGCCGTCTGCCCAGCGGCGCCTGAACTGCCCGTCTGCCCAACGCCGTCTGAGCTGTCCGTCTGCCAAGCGCCACCTGCGCTGCCCGTCTGTACTGAGCCTTCAAAGCCGCCCGTCTGTCATGAGTCTTCAAAGCCGCCGGTCTGTCCTGAGCCTTCAAAGCCGCCCGTCTGTCCTGAGCCTTCAAAGCCGCCCGTCTGTCCTGAGCCTTCAGAGCCGTCTGCCAGACAGGAGCCGCTAGAGCCGTCCGCCAGACAGGAGCCGCTAGAGCCTTCCGCCAGATAGGAGCAGCCAGAGCCTTCCGCCAGACAGGAGCAGCCGGAGCCTTCCGCCAGACAGGAGCAGCCAGAGCCTTCCGCCAGACAGGAGCAGCCAGAGCCTTCCGCCAGACAGGAGCAGCCAGAGCCTTCCGCCAGCCATGAGCAGCCAGAGCCTTCCGCCAGCCATGAGCAGCCAGAGCCTTCCGCCAGACAGGAGCAGCCAGAGCCGTCAGCCAGCCATGAGCAGCCAGAGCCGTCAGCCAGCCATGAGCAGCCAGAGCCGTCAGCCAGCCATGAGCAGCCAGAGCCGTCAGCCAGCCATGAGCAGCCAGAGCCGTCAGCCAGCCATGAGCAGCCAGAGCCGTCAGCCAGCCATGAGCAGCCAGAGCCGTCAGCCAGCCATGAGCAGCCAGAGCCGTCAGCCAGCCAGGATCTGCCAGAGCCGTCAGACAGCCAGGATCTGCCAGAGCCGTCAGCCAGCCAGGATCTGCCAGAGCCGTCAGCCAGCCAGAATCTGCCAGATTCGTCAGTCAGTCCGGAGCTGCCCCTCAGTCCGGTGCTGCCCCTTAATCCAGTGGGGTTAATTTGGAGGGTGGTCATTAGGAGGAGGTTACGAAAGCGGGGATTGACTATGGTGGGGTGGGGACCACGTCCTGAGCCAGAGCCGCCACCGTGGACAGATGCCCACCCATACCCTCCCCTAGATTTTAGGTGGTGCGCTCGGAGTTCGCACCTTGAGGGGGGGGGGTTCTGTCACGTTCCTGACCTGTTTTCCTTTGTTTTTGTATTTGTTTAGTTGGTCAGGGCGTGAGTTGGGGTGGGCATTCTATGTTATGTGTTTCTATGTTGGGTTCATGTTCATTTAGCCTGATATGGTTCTCAATCAGGGGCAGGTGTTTTACGTTTCCTCTGATTGAGAACCATATTTAGGTAGGCTGTTCACACTGTTTGTTGGTGGGTGATTGTTCCTGTGTCTGTGTATGTCGCACCGCACGGGACTGTTTCGTTTTCGTTCGTGTATGTGTTCGTTCCTGTTAGTGCGTTATGTTCTCTAGTTCAGGTTTGTTCACATCGTTTATTGTTTTGTAGTTATTCAAGTGTTCTTCGTGTTCGTCGTCTTGTTTAAATAAATAAATTAATGTATTCCACCTACGCTGCATTTTGATCCGATCCTTCTCGCCTCTCCTCATCCGAGGAGGAGGAAGAAATAGACGAACGTTACAATATATATATTTGTTGCCAGCAGCACAGTTACAGTCGCCAACGCTCTAGATAACATAAAAACAGTCTAACCAGCTCTCCTAGGGTGAGTAAAATGGTCAGATGAGGTGTTCTCTCATTTGTGTCTGGAAGTAGCTAGCAAACTAGCCAACTTTAGCTAGTTAGCTTGGGTGCTTGACTGCCGTTGTGAGGTCAGAATGCTCAGATCAACCCTGGTCCTCGGCTAGAGTGTGCTCTGAATGCTCCGAGAGCTAAACGATCTGAATTTACGAACTGACAATCTGACAACGCTCTGAATTTACAAATGCCCAGAGCACACAATGAGCACACTCTGGCACTCTAGAGTGAATTTACGAACACATCCATTGAAAACTACTGTCTTCAGTGTCATCATAGTATTGGCAGGATGACAATATTTTTTATTTTGCAAATTAAAATAGTGTTCTGTTTCTTTGGCCAACCCAATGAACCCTGGTAGAAATAATCACTTGGCTTTATTTAATGGTAATATGGAATGTGAAGTCAATGAGCATTATGGGTAAAAAATACAAAATACAGAGTTCCTCCTGAGATGCAAATTGTTGTGTTTCCCTGGAATTCAACATCTGAAAGTTGTCACAAGGGAGAGAGGACTCATAGAAGAGGGAAAATGAGTGGGCCACGCAGCTCGTGCACTGGCCAGGAATAAATTTGTGAATTATAGAAACATATCTCAGTAAATCTAAGTCGAATGGCAAGAAGGTCAAAGGCTAGAAAATGTATAGGTCAGGGATGGGCAACTTTGATGGGGGTGGGAGCCAGAAAAAAAATCTGAAATCATCACGAGGGGCCGCAGAGGCTCGCAGGTCTCCATACCCACATTGATACCCACACATGCAGCCTAGTGTTTTGGGTGCCCTAAGCAAAACGTTTTTTATTTTTTTATAATTATGAATTGTGTTGTTGTATTGGATCAATAGAATATGGGGAATAAAATGTATCCAAATATACCAGTTAATCCTGAAATTAAACCTAGATTCCTTCATTGAAGCATAAAAAAAGAAAGCCATCCATATCGCGGTCACCAACGCTCCACTACCGGACCAGCTAAACACCTTTTTCTCATGATTCGAGCACAATGACCCTAAGCTGCCAAGGAGAGTCTCCACTGAGGACATATGTGTTAACCCTCACAAGGCTGCCGGCTCAGACGGCATTGCTAGCCCTGCCCTCAGAGCATGTGCAGACCAGCTGGCTGTTGTATTCTCTGACATTTTCTCTCCCTAGGTCAGGCCGCTATACCCACCTGCTTCAAGATGTCCACTATCATCCCCGTGCCCAAGAAAGGGAAAGTAACTGAACTGAATGACTACCAACCAGTAACACTCACTTCCGTTATCATGAAGTACTTAAAGAGGCTAGTCAAAGACCATATCACCTCCTCCCTCCCAGACACACTCGACTCTCTCCAATTCGACCTACCGCCCTGACAGTTCCACGGACGACGCAATCGCCATTGCACTGCACACTACCCTTAGCCACCTGGACAAAAGGAATGCATATGTGAGGATGCTGTTCATCGACTACAGCTCGGCCTTCAATACCATAGTGCCCTATAAGCTCATTACAAAGCTCACAGCCCTGGGTCTGAACTCCTCCCTTTGCAACTGGGTCCTTGGCCTCCTGACGGGACACCCCATTTACATTTACATTTACATTTAAGTCATTTAGCAGACGCTCTTATCCAGAGCGACTTACAAATTGGAAAGTTCATACATATTCATCCTGGTCCCCCCGTGGGGAATGAACCCACAACCCTGGCGTTGCAAGCGCCATGCTCTACCAACTGAGCCACACGGGACCACCCACCCAATGGTGGTGTGCACCCACCATTGGGTGCACACCACCACCCCCAGGTGGTGAAGGTAGGCAACATTACCTTGTCGACACTGATTCTCAACACAGGGGCCCCACAAGGGTGCGTCCTCAGTCCCCTTCTGTATTCCCTGTATACACACGACTGCATAGGCTCGCACAGTTCCAACTCCATCATCAAGTTTGCTGACAACACGACAATAGTAGGCCTGATTACCAATAACGACAAGAGAGTTTAAAGCTAGGAGGAAGGCACTCTGATGGCGTGGTGCCAGGTAAAAAACCTCTCCTTTAACGTTAGCAAAACAAAGGAGCTGATTGTGGACTTCAGGAGGAACAAGGCTGGACATGCCCCCATTCTCATCAACGGGGCAGCCGTGGAGACAGTCAATAACTTAAAATTCCTTGGTGTACACATCTCAGCGAAGCTGAAATGGTCTAACCACACGGACAGATGAAGAAGGCACGACAGTGACCTTTTAACCTCAGGATGCTGAAGAAATTCGGCCTGTCCCGAAATGCCCTCACAGCGTTCTACAGGTACATCATCGAGAGCATACTGTCGAGCTGCATCACAGCCTGTTACGGCAACTCCACCACCACGGACCGTAAGGCGCTTCAGAGGGTGATACGTGCAGTCGAATTCACCATTGGGTGCACACTGCCTGCCCTACAGGACACCTACCACATCAGGTGTCGCAGGAAGGTCAAGATGATCATCAGGGACCCCAGCCATGCCCTGCCCTGTTCTCCCTGCTTCAATCACTCAGATGCAAACAGTTGTAAGGGATTTCTGCCCTATGTTCATACAAGAGACCACAGGAAACTTCTTTGATCGGAGGTTAGTTTGTTTAATAAGGATTGCAACCCGGAGTATACACTTACAGTAATTTGAAAGTAACACACTCAGTTCTGGAGATGGTGTTTTCCCTTTTTATCCCCTACTATGGTTCACTCCGCCCAGGGTGATGTCCCTTAACTTTAATACCATATAAGCTCATAATTATCAGTTGCTAATACAAAATTGTCTCTGCTAGCCATGTCTTGAGGGTATGCATTGTTCGTTTACATTTAGGCCTACATTGTTTACAAACATTGGTGTAAATCAAGCTTATATTTTGGGTTCTGATGGGGTAGGTCTACGACAGTTGAACTAGCTCATGAGGCATTTATAACTTAGCCTATTACTCAAGAATCAATGGGTATAGGCTATATCATTCTTTTAATGCCTATATCCAAAATTGGATGTAGCAACTAA